>NC_064641.1:354244039-354547069 GCF_023864345.2 Schistocerca serialis cubense | reverse complement strand
TTGGAATAATCAAAAGGCTACTCACGCAAAACCTTAATAACAAACCGCCACTTACGGCTCTTATAACAGTTTCCAAAACATAGATTTAATTTAATTTCTATCTTAAACAGACTAGCCTTTGCAAGGAACATCTGCCTGCGATTACTAAATCACAAGTCTAGACATTAGGTAGTTGGATTATTCCTGGTATCAAATGGATACTGTTAAAATATCTGCGCAACATATATAAATAATCCATGACACGTACGAAAAGAATCCGTCTGTACTAGGGATGTAGTGACATTTGAAATATACAGGGCGCTATAAGGACAAACATACGACGACCGGAGAACACGTGACCAGGCCGCCAAGAATAGACTGACCGTGAAAATTAAGTGCAACAGTTAGAATCCAATAATATTTTCTTTTACGTGCATAAAATGGATTCAGTACAGAAGTGATGGCAAAATAATTAGAAAAACATCTCTAACATTGATCAATAGAGAAATTAAGGTCAGAGTTTCCAAATATTAGTACCATAAGTACGGACTGAAATAATCTGATTTAGAAAACCTGAAGGTTAATCATAAATCGGATAATATTACCCGTTTCAGGAAAGACGCAAAATATTTGGAGGAAAATATGAACTTAAGACTTGTAAATATGAGCTTATGCTAAACGAACTTAAAAAATACTCTGCCAGTGCGAACAACTCCACTAAGGTAGTGTAGGTCAGCCACAAACACTCCGAAAAAACACCATGCCCGTGTGTAACAGCAACAGATCTCCGTAGCCAAGCACCGCACCAACAGCGGACCAAACGACTCATAAAACTAAGAACTGTTAACAAATGCCATTCAGGCGAAACATGAGTTAAATGATACAAGTTAAGAAAATGTATTTCGCCCACGTCTTAATAACTTAATGGCATAAAACTTTCAAATCTGCCGTAATAAGCAAACAGTAACATTACTCGCAAGTGCACAGAGCAAACATCGCTTAGTACCATAAAACGGTATAATGACGGCGTAATAACCGTCTCCCCAAAAGAGTGAAATCATTAATATCAGAAAGTTACTTGAAATAGAAAAACAGTGAACAGTTCACCTAGGTTACACAGCCAGAGACTTGTTTGCACCAAGCTGAAATTTCTATGAGGAACAGGAACTTGCCTGTACAAGATGGTGCTTAATTGCTATTATTTACAAGTAAGGCTCTCTTCCATGGCACTTAAGTTTCAGAACGATCTAAACTCTATTTGAGTAGTATACTTGTACATTAGTTCGACAAATTTCCTTAAAATAAATAAAAGATTAATCAATGAATCCAAGAAAATATCTCAACACGTTAAAAACAACCACTTAATAAAACAGGCCGCGCGGGATTAGCCGAGCGGTCGAAGGCGCTGCAGTCACATGGACTGTGCGGCTAGTCCCGGCGGAGGTTCGAGTCCTCCCTCGGGCATGGGTGTGTGTGTGTCCATAGGCTAATTTAGGTTGAGTAGTATGTAAGCTTAGGGACTGATGACCTTTTCAGGTAAGTCCCATAAGATTACACACACATTTGAACAATAAAACAGATTTACCACAGAACTTACGAACAGTTTATCAGCCGGCAGCGGTGGCCGAGTGGTTCTAGGCGCTTCAGTCCAGAACCACACGACTGCTACGATCGCAGGTTCAAATCCTGCCTCGGGCATGGATGTGTGTGATTTCCTTAGATGAGTTAGGTTTAAGTAGTTCTAAGTTCTAGGGGACTGATGACCTCCGATGTTAAGTATCATAGTGCTCAGAGCCGTTTGAACCATTTGAACAGTTTAACAGCACTAAATACCAAACTTCATTAAACACTAGGGTATTGAAAAAATGTCCTGCCGGCTGACCGGGAAAATTGATTTGAAAGCCACCAGATTTAAGGTACCAGACAGGTTGTGGAGTAAACAAGTAACAGTAAGGGAAAACTCCACTTAGCTCTTATAAGTGCAAGCAGCCACCGTTACGCGAACAAGACAAGCACTAACTATTAAACGGATCAACCTCAAACAAACGAGTTGTGGTTAGCAATAATTACAATGGGTGAAAAAAAATTTTTTTTGGAGAGCCATAAGGCGAGAGTCAGAGAGGGGGCATATCTCAGCGCATCTCTCTTGCTACACCAAGAAGTGTAAATTCAGCACAGTGCAAAACGCCATCATCAAAAAGCGCACAGCACGGATTCAAGGGAAGACAATTCAGCTGAAGCACACTGAAGGGCGTGGTGAAAACGTCGATGCAGCCACTAACGGTACACCCGCACCCAACCGGTCTCTGCACCAATCCAACGGCCCACACAGCCGACGGGACGGCCACTGTCCTTGTTCCCTTCTCGCCACTTACCCATAGAGTAAATATAAATATCTCTGGAGTGAGCATTGACATGAGCAGAACACATTTTGTGTTGTCAACATACATTGGCGGCCTGGTCACGTGTTCTCGGGACGTCGTATGTTTGTCCTTATAGCGCCCTGTATATTTCAAATGTCACTACATCCCTAGTACAGACGGATTCTTTTTGTACGTGTCGTGGATTATTTATATATGTTGCGCAGATATTTTAACAGTATCCATTTGATACCAGGAATAATCCAACTACCTAATGTCTAGACTTGTGATTTAGTAATCGCAGGCAGATGTTCCTTGCAAAGGCTAGTCTGTTTAAGATAGAAATTAAATTAAATCTATGTTTTGGAAACTGTTTTAAGAGCCGTAAGTGGCGGTTTGTTATTAAGGTTTTACCTGAGTAGCCTTTTGATTATTCCAAGGTCAAATTGCTTTAATTAAGAAGTGTTTTGCCTCACTATCCTACAATTTTTTACTGATTTATTGCTTGTGGCTTGGGGCCTAGGATCAGTGACTTAATCCGATTATTTGTAAAAGAAAATAGTCCTGCTGCATATTCTTTGACGTGTTTAATATTGTATTCTCTTTATTAGTGTAATGTGTTCTGTAAATAAATATGATCTGTCAAAGGAAAAATGATGCGGTATAGTGGGTCCGCCCTTTCATATGTCCTTTCCTTTCCCACCTTATGTAAGGGGATTCCACACTTGTGGTTTTTAAATTTGAATAAAAATTTAGTGATTTACGAAATTGATTTCCATTTATGAAGAATGCTTCCTGTAACTTTTCCCACGCTTAGGCGACTCTTATTTAACAAATATAATCAGGAATAAACTAAGGCGTTCTTTCCACGTGTTGGTGTTACCTTTGTGTGAAGTGGCCAAATTATTAATGGAATGTTGCACAGTGTACTAAGCTGTTTATTATTGTTACGAATGGGTAGCGCTCACATATTTTTATATCAGAGCTAAAACCAATACTAATGTAGTGTTTCGCTGCAAATAATTAACTCGGCGCGGGTGAGTAAAAATTAAGACACCTGGCACAGCTAATGCAAGGGGCCGGGGTAGCATACGTGGGTCACACGAGAGCTGACTGAACGTTACTGCTTGGAGACTGCTGCTGATGCAGCAAGAACTGCACTCCGACACCAGGCGGTTACTACGCTGCAGGGCGGTGCCAGAGTGGAAATTTCAGCGACACAGAAGGAAGGCAGATGCGCTGTAGCGTTGGTGGTCTACTTACTTCATATCTGAGCAACAGAATTGTTGTGGTTTACATGACAAAAACAGATGCCACAGCAAAAAAAAAGAAAGAAAGAAAAGAAAAAAGGACCGGCTGAGCTTCCAGTGAACTTTTAAATCTTATAAATCCTATAAAATCAAACCTGAGGTCGCTCAGCTCAGGATGAGGATATGTGGTGCTCCACATTTGAGTGAACAGCACTCTCCTTAGTTCCCACTTGACTGTATGATTTAATTAAGATTTTGCGTATGATGTGTGCACTAAAATGTTATTTTTTCTGTCTGTTCGATGTCACAGGGGGAAGATGTTGGCAAGTGATTATACGATGTTTACCAAGGCAGCAGTTGGCAGAGCAAGCCATTACACAAAAGAGTACGAACTGTCCGCGATGGCGAGAATGTCGTGTCATCATTGCAAAATCTTCTCTGCGCGTTCTTATAAGAATTCATTTTTGAAATTGATGTATGTGAAATGTACCAGTTCACAAAACAGGTAATGATCATCGTACATGGTATCAGTATGTTAAAAGGAAAAAAGTGTTAATTTAAATCTGTGGTGATTGTGTATGTTGAGCAATGTGGTGATTTTACCAAGGAGCAAGAAAGAAATTTTCAATTTTAACGACTTCTGAATAACATTGAAAGTGACTCTTCCTTACTGACTCCTGCTTAACATGCAAATTTTGCGTATAGTTGACAACTGATACAAAATGAACCTTTCAGAAGAGTTTGAAGTATATAAGCGTTCCCACTTTAACTTAAAAAATTTGTTGAATGATCAACATGCATTAAAAACAGACACTAATTTTATTGCATATCATCGCTTACAAAATATGAAAATTAGTCCATTCCTTTTATATATTGAATTATGTGTCATGTTTTTTCAAATGTGTTATAATAACTTCTTTATATACCTTGATTATAATTTTATACACTTTTATGTATGTTCCTCGCTGCTAGCACAACAGCTTGACATATATATAGATTTGCTTCAGTTACTGTAAACTGTCAATCTGTCTTTACAATAATCACATACAAAGCCATTACGCTTATGTGAGGGTGATACTGACATCTGCTAAGCCAGTACTAACTAAGTCTCTATAATACACTTATCGTACTCCACATAAATGTATAGCCATCATCTAAAGATTTATAATATCCCTAATTTTGTAGGTTTCTGGAGATGACAAATTAATGTCTAAACCGGTAAAGCGTAATAAAAATAGCTATGCAACTGGAGACTGAATTTCATTCTGACAAACATTGAAAAGCTCATGGATGATCTATAGCTGAACGAAAGGATTTTCATTTTGAACTCTACTTGGAAATTTATCAGTGAGAAAGTTATTTTGGAAGTACCAGGCACATCGGAAACTATACTGAAAGTTTCACTGTTTCATGATAAGTTTCTAAATCAGTATGCTGGGAAATCAGAACGAGTGAAAACTTAATTTATTTAAAGTCAATAATTTTTAAAAATCAATCGAAATAGTTTATCTTAATTGTTTGATCTGAAATTTGGTTCTGGTGGTAACTCAAGAGTTAAGATTGGAACAGTACATTTACGCATACTTTGACTCAAGTAACAGAATCTGTGGTGCTTTCTCATTAACAGTTTCAGTTTAGATATGGGTTCGACGTTTAAGCAAACAAAATAACTTTGAAGAACAACAGCTTTTACATTCGCACCGAATGTATTATTTGAAATTTTGATAGAAATACAGTTTCAAGTGATATGCTTAAATAGCACGCATCAGAACACTGACAGGAGTATTACTTGCGGCTGATCAAATTGAGCGACAGGACCCGTATCACTGTTTTGTGAAACAGCTAAAGCATTATCGCCTTATGTACAGTGAAGATTTTACTTGAAATGTCAGCAACAGTCCCTTCTCGACCAGGCAGATGGAACGATTCTGCTGCGTATAAGGAGAAATAGGAATCCATTTTTCACTAAGAAGGATATAAAATAAATACGGAGAAATATTCGTATGAGTTGTGGTCCCGTCGATGAATACTGTCATTTATATCAACGAAAGAAGATAACTAAAAGAAACCGGCTTGACTCTGTGAGATACTGAAGATAGGAAAGCATTCAGTTACCCACGTTATGTCAGATGAGAGGGTGCACAATGACAAATTAGATGCAGGAAGTCGACGGTTGGCAGTTAACACTGAAAACAAATAAACGTAACGTACAGATTCAACGAACAACTATTTCTGTATTGTGTGATTGAAGATCAATGACTTAAGGATCCATAAGTATTCCTGCAGAGACTTTAAAAGAGTTGTATTTCATGGGAAGTTTACTCTTAAAATTCCGACGCGTATATTCCAAAAAGATTTTTCATTCCTTCATCATATGTGCTGCAAGTTGCCTTTATAATCGAATTAGAAAAAGTTGAGTTCATATGGGTGCTTATAGACAATAGTTCTTCAGACGCACCATACAGGAATCGAACAGAAAATGGGGAAAATAACAGACATCCACGAAGTAACCTCCATTTCACATCACTAGGTGTTTTGTGGAGTGTAAGTGTGGATTTAGTTCGATCACGGGAAGTGTCGGAATGAAATACCAGAAAATTCCAAATTTATTTGTGATATGGAACCAAATTATTATTTATTCCAATCACTGTCGTTCTATAAAATGCGATGAACCTAAACTCTATCCATATGTAAGAAAATGGAACACCTGCAGCCGTCCTTTCGATATTATTTATATAGCTATCAGTTTGGGTGACTCATTCCACCATCTTCAGGTCTTAACTCACGCTGAGGGGGTGAAATTCAATCGTATCCACGATCTCGTCACTATGTACAGGTTTCAGTAGACTACTGTTCATTTCGTAGATGTTGGCCACTGATGGGATTCCGTACGCGATTGGAGTTCATCCCCTAAGGGTTAGTTAAGGTCTGCGGATGGTGTATTGAGTCACTGAAACAGGTAGCTACAATGTATTTGATAAGTAACATCGAAAGGACGGCTGCAGGTGTTCCATTTTATTACATAAGTTAACGGCCAAAATCCCTCAAATCTTCAATCAGGAGGACAGACATACAAAAACTTGAAATCTGCCTTTTCAGAATTTCTTGACTTATATCAAAAGTCAACACTTCGAGTGATTAGCTGTGTAATTCCCGTATTCTTTTGTTTCGATGATGATGGTAATAAAGTGCCTTCTTCACGATAGTCGACACTAGACATGGTGCAAAATTTTATAGTATCTTTGAACTGTGTGAGAGTTTCTGGATTCGCTACACTGGATACATTGTTCAGAGCAGTGAGCACGGTGCTGCCGTTATTGACGCGCAGCTTCCGTTCACCAGGTGAGGAGGTCATTAGCAACCAGTTCTTAATGGGACGAGCTTCAAAGTAGTTGACTAATGTAGTTAGCTACCAGCCGACCAGTGGACGAAAGAAGCTAGTTGCAGAGCAACCGGAATCAATGGTCTATCGCTTAACCGCTTAAAAGACTCTTCTGCAACGCAGGAAAGTTTTCTGTGTATACAAGCAATTCTTCAGTATAGTGCCACCGGCTTCAAACCTGTGTCCTGTTTGCTGTTTCCTTTCTGATGTAAAGGAGTCTTTTCTCATCTAAAATAATAATAGCCGCGCAGAGTGGCCGCGCGGTTTGAGGCGTCATGTCACGGACTGCGCGGCCTCTCCCACCGGAGGTTCGAGTCCTCCTTTGGGCATGGGTGTGTATGTTGTTCTTAGCATAAGTTAGTTTACGTTAGTGTAAGTAGTCTGTAAGTCTAGGGACTGATGTCCTAAGCAGTTTGCTCCCTTAGAAATTCCCACACATTTGAACATTTAAAAAAAATAATAAATCGATGCACAAAGTAAGTAATTTTTAACCAGTGCAAGCACAACTGAGAAATTTTCTTTTGTTCCCCATTCTACAAATGTGCCACTCACCTTGCACATAGTCACACGACTTCTCTAAATTTTAGCTGAGTGCGGCAACCCCAGCTGTTCAAAAGTTTCCGGTCTTATTACCATAAAAAAGGAAAACAGAATCTTGTTAGTGTATTAGTGTGCTCGTAATGTTCGTAAACGGTCCATGGATGTGTCGATTTTTGCTGGACATAACACACAAGTAAGCCATTGAAGTGTAACGCTAATGTCTTTCTCTTTTAATTCTATTTCGACCGTTATCAGTGTACACGCCTGCAAACGATTATTTATTATACATAGTTTACGGTTCAACAGGAGCGAAAGTATCGTATGAATAAGTGTCCCTTGAACTTTTACGACGGATCGAAAAATAGTAGAAAGATGCAAAGCCGCGCGGGATTAGCCAAGCGGTCTTAGGCGCTGCAGTCATGGATTGTGTGGCTGGTCCTGGCGGAGGTTCGAGTCCTCCCTCGGGCATGGGTGTGTGTGTTTGTCCTTAGGATAATTTAGGTTAAATAGTGTGTAAGCTTAGGGACTGATGACCTTAGCAGTTAAGTCCCACAAGATTTCACACACATTTGAACATTTTGAACAAAGATGCAAAATTCGGTTGTGGTGGGATTTTACACTGTACAGTATTCTTTTGTGCGGTTTTGAACAAAAGTTTTTAATACGATTCGCAAGCTGCTGACTTCAAAATTAGGCTCAACAAGTAAAAAGTTCCCTTCCTGTTCCCTATCCGTCCTTAGCGGAAAATAATTTAAAGGTGCAAAATGTTGCAGTTCAGTACCCCGTCAATATCAGTATAATAAGACTGATCCAAAACTGATGGGCAGCAGTAGTGATGGGACCAACAGTTGAGTCATCGTGATCTCAGGCTTTCCCGGAGTGTAAGCTGCTTCCAATTTCTCGGGTATACTACCAAAGTCTTTTCTTCCAACTTCCGATTGACCTTGTTTAATATCTTCAATTCTCTGCTCCCGCAGCTGATAACTCCTTTTGTATTATTTTGTTTGCTTCATATGCTAAATTCCACTGCTCCTCCCTCGACATTTTACAACTATTTGCACTAGTTTTGGTTTCCACCACTAATTTATAGTTGTGTTTTTGTCGTTGCTGCTGGTGTAACATTGTATTTTAAACATTTATGTAGAAGAGTTATTTCCTCATTGGAGAACTCTGCGTTAGTATAGTTTTTAACCCTTAGGTAAAATGTTTTATTGTTCACTTCACACACATCTGCTCCATTTATACGTCACTTTTTTTTTTTTTACTAAATCTAATTATTTCTTTTCATGTGTCTGAACTGTTGCCTCTTTAGTTTTAAGAACTAAGCCACTGATATCGTTACATAATTTGCCAACTGTACCCCCGACAGTGCCTTGGATTGTCGTAAACGTACCGTGTACAACTCCTCGCCGAATATGAATTTTTTCTTGTACAATTCTCTACTCTCTATCTATCCACATTTTACAAAAATTTTTACTTAAATTATTCATTAAATTGTTCTTCACGTTACACTTGAAGCTCTTCGTCACATAGTTGGGGATTAAATCGCTTTCTATACACTGCTTATTAAAACTGATGTGTTGGATCATTTTCATAATTTTCATACGAAGAGTATGGTACCTTTATATGTCTTCGCATGTATCCTTGTTGAGGGGTATAATTTTCAAACCTTGTAGTCGCTCCATCCTCTTGTTTCCCTGTCTTATTTGGTTTCCTTGTTTTTAGGACTTGAAAATGGGATAATGTAGTCCCGAAAAATGTTGTGGCAATAATCACACGACTGACATCTGGGCTGAGTACCCTCAGTATTCCTTGAATAACAGTTGTATGACGGTTTCACATCAGTTTTACTTTATCATGATCGATGGTCTTGGATCCATCCGTATAAATCTTCGTCAGATTCAGGACAATAGTATTGAGAAAAATGTTGATTTCAGTCTTTAAATTTGGAGAATCTTTATATTCTTCGATATCATCAAAGAATAGTGTATTTTCTTCTCGGTAGTTGAATGCGGCTAGGCATTCTGGTAAGACGTCGTATTTTATTCTCATACAAAGTCCACCATTCAAAAGATTTCATAATCAGTGGCTTTCTTTTATTTCGAGAGATGTAGTTAAATTTTTCAGTGTCTGGCCAACATTACATTATGCCTTTGATTACTCTGTGTCCTGTCTGTGAGAATCGCTTAAAATGTATTTATTCGCAAGTTTTTCCCTTCTGATACACTGATTACTGCCTCAACAGGGAGAGCACTAGTAGGTGTGGATAGCATGACTCCAGCACATATTCGAATACAGCGATACTGAAGGTTTTCCAGCTTCGATATGGAAATTCGTGCCTCATCACGTTAAAGTTTGCGTCCTTAAGCCAAGACTGATCTCACAAAAGCTCTATACAATTTGAACAGAATTTTCGGGTGTGAGTCCCACCATGTGCCAGCCACACGTCTCAGTACATTCATCCTCGTTTCTATTTTAGAAGAAATATCATTTGTGTGAGGTCTCCAAGTTAGTCTCAGGTCAGTTCTCATGCCTATAAACGGCTTGACTCCCGAATGGGATATTTATTCCGTCAACTCTCGTATTATCTGGGCATTCTGGAACTCTTCTTCGCGTAAAAATAACGATCGATGGCTGTTTTCGGTGTTATCTCCAGGCCATTCTCTTTCAACCAAATTCTAACGTTTAATACAGCACGATCCATAATTTATATTGTTGTTTTTACGGAGTACGCGCTCGCGTACAGGCAAAGATCATCAGCGAATCGTAAGGTATATAGTTCTGGCGACAAAAAATTTTTCAAGATCTCGTGTATACACAGAATACGGCTCAGTATGGCTCCCTGAGAGAAATCATTGCCGACTATATCAGGTCCAATGACTTTACTATTGTACTTAGCGCCGGCCGCGGTGGTCTCGCGGTTCTAGGCGCGCAGTCCGGAACCGTGCGACTGCTACGGTCGCAGGTTCGAATCCTGCCTCGGGCATGGATGTGTGTGATGCCCTTAGGTTAGTTAGGTTTAAGTAGTTCTAAGTTATAGGGGACTGATGACCACAGCAGTTGAGTCCCATAGTGCTCAGAGCCATTTGAACCATTTGTACTTAGCGTAAATTGTTCTTTCTGAAAGCAAAGATTATCTGATTATTTGGCAATAAGTCGAAATCGGGAAAGATACTATTTGAGTGACCTGCAAACAAAATACATAATAAAAAATTTTACAACACGGTCACTGTGTTTCTCTAGGCACTTTGTCTAGCGTGTGGGGGATGAAAGTATTGAGAAGTACAACTGAGATAAGAGACAAGTTTGCTAACATAATTGAAGACGTTATAGCAAACGATGGAAGCGATTCTGCTGCCTTGGAAGCATATAACGCATACCGAAAAGTCAAGAAGCAGACTAGCACAAGCAAAGAGCGTCTTCCTCGATAAAGGAAGTCTGCTTGTGCCAATCATAGGCCCAATTCAGAAGAAATTCCTGAGAATATACGTTTGGAGCGTAGTACTGTACGGAAATGACTCATACGCAGTGGGAAAACCTTCAAAGAAGAGAATCAAAGTGTTTGAGATGTGATATACCAGACGTAAACGTGCAAGGAAAACGGATTTGAAACGAGCTTCATTCTGCTAGATGTAAAAAAAAAATTAAATGGTACACTCTTTTCGGTTATGTAATGTTTCGGTATATAATTATCTCAGGACCGTTGCGTGAAGGCTGAGTCCGCAGGCATTATCTGCTTTGTTTATTGTCCCAGTTAACAAGAGCACACTAAGAAAATTGACGCCCTGTTGTATGTGGTTAGCTAACAACGTATATCGAGAACAAACATGAACCAGATTCTTTGCGGACCCTATGTCATAACTTTGAATACTTAAATGGTTCAGCAAAAAACAGCGTCAGTTCGTTCGAAAGCAATCACATGTCTCATTACGAGAAATAGCAGTTCAATAGTTTCTTTCGTGTTGTTACATGGAACACGAAAGCTCAATCCACATATACTCGGTTTGAGGTTTGTACTCCAAAAACAAAACAAAAAACAGAAACATAGTCGACTTTTTTGCTGCTTTTGGGAGCCATAGCCGATACCAACATTTTTCATTAAGAACAGTTCCTTTCCGCCGTAATAAAATGAAATACCTGCAGTCGTCTCGTTTTGATGTTACTTTATTTCGTTGTAACCAGTTTCGGTGACTCATTAGACGATCTTCAGGCCTTAACTTACGCTGAGAGGATGAGCTCCAGTCGTATATACGATCCCATCAGTGGCTAGCATCTATGAGCTGGTCTCCGTAAAACCCTATAAAAGCAATGTTGTGCTTTGCAACCATCAACTTGGCTCAAATGGCTCTGAGCACTATGGAACTTAACAGCTATGGTCATCAGTGCCCTAGAACTTAGAACTACTTAAACCTAACTAACCTAAGGACATCACACAACAACCATCAACTATGGAAAGCTGTTCACAGATGTTGGCCACTGTTGAGATCGTGTATACTATTAGATTTCACTCAATCAGCGTCAGTTAAGCACTGAAGATGACGTAGTTGCTGCTGTCGTTTCGTTTTATTACGTAAGTGAGCGGCCAAAGTCCCACAGACCATCAATCACAAGGATGGACATACAGAAAATTCCTTTCCGACTCATTGTAGATCGAAAGTATACAAATTAAGCAAAAACAGGCGATGCCAAAAATGTTTCTCAGCAATTAACAGAAGTTAGTATTGCGTGAGATTTAGTGACATCGCAGCATGAATGTACACTGTCACTGTTTTGATGGTCTAAAATCTGTGAAGCTAAGAAAGAAAGTACAGGGCTATTACAAATCATTCAAGCGATTTCATAAATTCACTGTAGCCCCATTCATTGACATATGGTCACGACACACTACAGATACGTAGAAAAACTCAAAGTTTTGTTCGGCTGAAGCCGCACTTCAGGCTTCTGCCGCCAGAGCGCTCGAGAGCGCAGTGAGACAAAATGGCGACAGGAGCCGAGAAAGCGTGTGTCGTGTTTGAAATGCACTCACATCAGTCAGTCATAACAGTGCAACGACACTTCAGGACGAAGTTCAACAAAGATCCACCAACTGCTAACTCCATTCGGCGATGGTATGCGCAGTTTAAAGCTTCTGGATGCCTCTGTAAGGGGAAATCAACGGGTCGGCCTGCAGTGAGCGAAGAAACGGTTGAACGTGTGCGGGCAAGTTTCACGCGTAGCCCGCGGAAGTGGACGAATAAAGCAAGCAGGGAGCTAAACGTACCACAGCCGACGGTTTGGAAAAACATTACGAAAAGGCTAAAGCAGAAGCCTTACCGTTTACAATTGCTACAAGCCCTGACACCCGATGACAAAGTCAAACGCTTTGAATTTTCGGCGCGGTTGCAACAGCTCATGGAAGAGGATGCGTTCAGTGCGAAACTCGTTTTCAGTGATGAAGCAACATTTTTTCTTAATGGTGAGGTGAACAGACACAATGTGCGAATCTGGGCGGTAGAGAATCCTCACGCATTCGTGCAGCAAATTCGCAATTCACAAAAAGTTAACGTGTTTTGTGCAATCTCACGGTTTAAAGTTTACGGCCCCTTTTTCTTCTGCGAAAAAAACGTTACAGGACACGTGTATCTGGACATGCTGGAAAACTGGCTCATGCCACAACTGGAGACCGACAGCGCCGACTTCATCTTTCAACAGGATGGTGCTCCACCGCACTTCCATCATGATGTTCGGCATTTCTTAAACAGGAGATTGGAAAACCGATGCATCGGTCGTGGTGGAGATCATGATCAGCAATTCATGTCATGGCCTCCACGCTCTCCCGACTTAACCGCATGCGATTTCTTTCTGTGGGGTTATGTGAAAGATTCAGTGTTTAAACCTCCTCTACCAAGAAACGTGCCAGAACTGCGAGCTCGCATCAACGATGCTTTCGAACTCATTGATGGGGACATGCTGCGCTGAGTGTGGGAGGAACTTGATTATCGGCGTGATGTCTGCCGAATCACTAAAGGGGCACATATCGAACATTTGTGAATGCCTAAAAAAACTTTTTGAGTTTTTGTATGTGTGTGCAAAGCATTGTGAAAATATCTCAAATAATAAAGTTATTGTAGAGCTGTGAAATCGCTTCAATCGTTTGTAATAACCCTGTAGAAGGGTCGACGAACAAGTAAATCACATCAGGAATGATATTGTAGCCAAATGTGCTGATGGTGACTTCAGGGGCGCTCAGTCCGTCTAAAAGATCCATAATTGTGCAGAGAGGCATTTCCTCATTTGAAACTTGTTTGACCTGTGGTGCAGTTGATGAGCAGTTATCTCTCGTTGATGCCAATGACAACAACCAGACAGTGAAGCAGAAATAAGTTCATCTAAAAACAGCAGAAGTTGTTTACATAGCGCGAGCAAACTGACACTGTAAGTAGGCTGTTTAGGTTTTTATGTTGGTAAAGCCACGTAGCGCTCTGTATGAAAATCACTGACTGTGCTGTGTGCAGTCTGTGGCTGGTTGGCATTGTTGAAATATTCTCTATTCTAGTGTCGGGCAGTTGGATGTGAACAGCGCGTAGCGTTGCGCTGTTGGTGGTGAGCCGCCAGCAGCGGAGGATGTGGGGGGAGAGATGGCAGAATTTTAAGAGCGGACGATCTGGACGTGTGTCCGCCAGAAAGAGTAAATTTGTAAGACTGGATGTCATGGACTGATATATATATTATGACTTTTGAACACTATTAAGGTAAATACATTGTTTGTTCTCTATCAAAATCTTTCATTTGCTAACTATGCCTATCAGTAGTTAGTGTCTTCAGTAGTTTGAATCTTTTATTTAGATGGCAGTATTGGTGCTCGCTGTATTGCAGTAGTTCGAGAAACGAAGATTTTTGTGAGGTAAGTGATTCATGAAAGGTATAGGTTATTGTTAGTCAGGGCCATTCTTTTGTAGGAATTTTTGAAAGTCAGATTGCGTTGCGCTAAAAATATTGTGTGTCAGTTTAGTGTTGATCAGAATAAGTAAAGAGAGTAATGTCTGAGTACGTTCAGTTTTACTCAGCTGTTTGAAAAATCAAATAACGTAAGGGGTTTATCAGCTCAGTAATTCATAAACTTTTCTAAGGGGACGTTTCAATACTTCAGGCGTAAGGAGTAACGATAATTCTTTTTTCATATTACATACATGTTCTTCCTGTCTTTCAGCTAATAACTACACAGTATTTTATGTGAGATCACTATGGTATATTATTATTTGTATTCATGACATTTTCATTGATAAAGCCATCTATTCATTTGCAGCGAAGGCTTTGTAGTGAGGGAATGAAATGAAGTTTGTGAGCGTACAGTTACATACCACTTTCCAATACCAATTAAATTTCGTAGCCGTATTTTCTTAACTTTGCTGCAGGGCAATATACAGCTGGTGGCTTTTGCAGTGAGGTTATTGAATTTCTCTTTCTTGGTATGGGTCAGAGAGGATGTGATACAAAAAGTGGTCTTGGTGCTTTGAATACGGGGCGGTTTCCAAAACCCGTGGGGATGTGGTTTCACGGAACTGCTCTGCCAAATATTGTCTTCTCTCGCGTCGGCACGGCGGCATCGGCCTTTGATATTGGAGCACGGCGACCGCAGGTCCTCTGAGTATTGCTGGCTGATGTAAACACTCGAAACCAGCATTTTCCCGTCTCCAGTATGATAAAATTTCTCAGTTTTACGTTCTGAATGTCGGAAATGAAGAACACACTCCATACATGTGATCGCAGTATAGAAACTTTTATTGCCCCGAGGTGATGGGTTTCAGTAGTCTTATGCTGCCATCATCTAATTTAAGGGGAGAACACGAAGAAGGTAATAAGGGGCGGACGTGTGGAGACGATTAAACGCTAAAAGATCATAAACAATGAATAGCGCGTACGAGAAATAAAGAAGTATTTCTCAAAATGCACGATATAACGATTAGGAGTGCCAACTGGCCGTTTGTTTATAATTACCATTGACTTATGCTCGATGTTAAATCTTTGGTCACATGCACTGATCATCCAGAATATTACGGCCACCTACCTAATAGCCGGTGTGTCCACCTTTGGTACGGATAACAGCGGCAACGCGTCGTAGCATGGAACCAATGACACCTCGGTAGATCGCTGGGCATCACACCTGCACACACAAATCGCCAAATTCGTGTAAATTCCGGGGAAGGGTGGTTATGAGTCCTGACACCACGCTCCGTCACATCCCCGATGTGTTCTATCTGGAGAGTTTGGGGGCGGGGGGGGGGGGGGGAGGGGGGCAGCACACCAACTGGAACTCGCCCTGTGTTCCTCGAACCACTCTATCACACTCCTGGCTTTGTGACATGGCGCATTATCTTGGTGAAAAATGTCACTGACGTAGGGTAACAGCATCGTCATAAAGGAGTGTTCGTGGTCCACAACAGGTATACATTACTCCTTCGCCGCCATGGTGCCTTGCACTAGCGCCACTGGAGCCATAGATCTCCCCGTGAATGTACCACAGAGCATAATATTAAAGTCGCTGCCAGCTTGTCTCTGTTCCACAGTACATGTGACAAGGAGCTGTTCCCCTGAAAGACGATGGATCCGGGCCCTCCCATCGGCATTATGAAGAAAGTCTCAGGATTCATCAGAACATGCAACGCTCTGCCACTGTGCCAAAGTCCAGTGCCTATGGTCACGTGCCCATTTCAGACGTAATTGCTGACGTCATGGTACTGATATTGGCACATGCATGGGTAGTCGACTGCGGAGGCCCATCGTGAGAGTATTCGGTGCACTGTCTTCACACACGCTTGTACTCTGCCCAGCTTTAGAGTCTGATGTTAATTCCGCCAAAGTTCGGCGCCTGTCCTGTTTTACCAGTCTGCCCAGCCTACGACATCCGACATCTGTAATGAGGGGCGACCGCTCTACCACGCGACGTCTGGACGTGATTTCGCCTTGGTTTCGCCACTTGTTGAAGACATTCACCACAGCACTCCTCGAACACCACAGCACACCTCGAAATTCTCGTGCCGAGCCTCCGGATCATCACAATCTGCCCTCGGTCAAACTCCGATATATCGCGTGGCTTCCACATTCTACACACGGACAGCAAGCTCAACTGATACTACATGCACCGTGCATTTGTCTTAGTAGCGGTCATTCTTCGCTAGGTGGCGCTGCTATCGCCTAAATGGGTTTAGATCGATAGTAGGTCGATGGTCATAATGTTCAGGTTGATCAGTATATACTGTTTGCCTATTGTACAGTGACGAAATTTCAGTAATAATCAGTTATCAATCATCAAGTGTCTTTTGTGCTTTGACTTCATGTAATGTAACGTTGCACTGTCGTAATACGTCCCACAAGCTAGGCGAATTTTTTGTATTTTATCTAATAGGGGACATTAATATGATCTCCCCTTCATGTTCTCCCCTTAGATCAGATGATGGCAGCGCAAGACTGTCTAAACCGGTCGTCTTGGAAGAATAAAAGTTTTATACTGCATTAGCGGCGTACGAAGTGTGTTCTTCATTTCGAGCCGTACAAATCGCCCACCGCTTAACATGTGTACCTTACATTCTGGATATTGTCAGCCAATCATATTGCTCAGCAGCATCCGCACTGTTATCGGATGTCTAATGTCGCGACATAGCAAATATAGTGTATCAACCTCTGGGTAGTTAATTTGCATACACTGACCGATGGTGGAGAAGTTTCGGTAAGCCTCCCTCGCAGTTTGGTGTATTCAGGGAAATGCTTGCTCGTCATTGTACAGAAAGTCGTGTATCCTCTCCTTCAAATTGTCGTTTTTTGGCAACGGAGAGGGAAGCGCCCGGTCCCAGCCTGGCGTACTTCGCTGAGTCTTGAATAAGTTTCACTTTTAGTGTTAGCGTTGCGTTTGCTCCGAGCAGCACTGTAATCTGTTCTGTTTCTTTGTGGTTTCACTTTCTTGGATCTTCGATCAGTTTTTACATAGCGTTTGCGCGTTTGCAAGCTGCGCTTATTTGGAAAGACAGTCGCAGTTGCGTAGCTATCTTTTATACAGTCTGAGGTATCTTCCAGGTGTTTACAGTACATTCTGTACAAACTGAGTTTCACTCAAGCAGTCATTTGTTTTATTTCTGCGTACATCTACATGTATTCCGTTGTGAAGGACATTTATACTTTAGAGCTTCAAGTAAGCAACCATTTGACATAGTTACGAGGATATACTATAAGTAAATACGTAATTTGTTATGGGACATCGTGGAATATTACCTCTTCAGCTCCTATAGTTTCATGAAGTGCCAATAGGTGGCGGCACTATACGTGGCCTTCACCGTAACCTGTAACGGCGATGTGTTCCATGCAGAAAGCTGTCACTGACTTTTTTTTTCGTTGACAAACACAGCAACACAGATACTCATCGACGCTTGCAGAGTGTCTACAGAGACCTGGCAGTGAACAAAAGCACAGTGAGTCGTTGGGAGAGGCATTTTTTATCTTTGCACCAAGGTCGCGCAAACCTGTCCGATCTCCTGTGTGCCGCACACAGCTGTGACTCCTGCAATGTTGGAACGTGCAGACAGTCTCACTCGAGGTGACCAACAGATCACAAAACAGCTTGCTGCTCACCTGGATGTCTCTGTTAGTACTGACACACTCGTCCACCAGTAGGGATATTCAAATCTGTACCCTCGCTGGGTTCCTCGCAGCCTACCAGAAGATCATAAAAGGCACCTACCGACTTCCAGGCGCCCCATGAAAGACGGACTCCGTGGGAAGCAGTACGTGGGTGAAGTGGAAGTTACTGATGCAGCATGACGTTAGTTCCGACGCCGACCGGTACAGTGGTACCAAGTGGGCACACAAACCGTCCAAGTAAGGCCGTCACATTGAACGGATATTATGTTGAAAAATAAGGTTTTGTAGTCAAAAGAGTGGGGAAGAGTATGCTGTACTGGGATCCTGAATGAAACCAGCTTGCTTTCAGAAAAATTTATTCCATTACTTATTGAAAGCCCCCTGTATCTTTCTTTTGCTGGTGCCTTGTCCCGCAGTTTCGCAGGGTCAGCACGGTTAGGAAAGGATTTGGCAAGGTTAGTTAGAAGGGGTAGCCAGATGCCCTTCCTGCCGCGACCCTGTACCCCCCGGGACATAATTAGTGTACCCCAGCTGTCTGCATCTAGTGTAATCCATGGAATAGAGCGATCGTGTTCAAATGGCTGCGAGTCGTGTAACTGAGGCGGAACGTGGGGACCAGCCCGGTATTCACTTAGCGGGATGCGGAAAACCGCCTAAAAACCACATCGAGGCTGGCCGACACACAGGCCGACGGCGGTAATCCGCCGGGAGGATTCGATCCGGGGCCGGCGCACCTACCCGAGTCCAGGAAGCAGCGCATTAGCGCTCTCGGCTAACGTTGAAAGCCCCCTGGATATGAAGTGATATTGATTTTTGTTCAGATAATTGATTGTAAATGTTTTAGTTATGGTGCACACATGAGAAAAATGAACTCAAACGTAAAAGCCTAGGAGCATTTGTGCTTTTGTACTTTGTCCTCCAACTGTACTGATCAGGGGACCCTAATTTAAAAACAAAATGTGATGGGCTTTTCTTCAACAGCTAGGTTGTGCTCTCAGTGTGGCGGCGTTTCATTGTAAAACAGGTGCCCCTACTTGGAATCTTTAAATCATGCTGTAGGAAATTTAATTCATTAATATAAGTAATGATTAACGAGAGATGCTCACATTTGTGTTTACCACAGTGTTGACATTAAAGAGAGATTTACTCTCTGTAATTATCGCAGTTCGTTGGTTTAATGTTGTACAAGGTGAACACTGACGTGTATAAACTTTCTGTGGCGAGTATATAGGTGTGCTAGGCAGTTCGCACACTGCACTGCCGAGTCCCAGCATGTCACGAGTACAGTGCACACTCAAAACAGGATGATGCCAATATTTCAAGTTACTGCTTCATTAATTTACTGTGTTAAAAACAAATAATATCAAGAAATATATCTTAAGTCCAGATGATAGTGTTGACAACAACAAAAATTTCCATTACATGCGGATTTGCATTCTGAAGGAGTCACACCAGATAACTAAAACCATGCAAGGCTTTTCTTTTTACTTAACCATCAGAATTTCTCTTTAATTCCAAGCAATAAGGCAAATAATGCACTGAGGCACCAGACGGCTTTCATTGGGGTTTCCCTCTTTCTCGTCAAGTCAACATTCCACACCCACAAGGCAGACAAAGACACGTGAAGAAAGTTGTCGATAGCTACTTCAAAGCTTCTGAGAAGACAGCATTAACTCATGGGACTACGAAAGTTTATGTCTAGCTGGTTTATTTTCCAGCATGGCAGCTACGTAAGAACTTTGCTTACGGCTGTACTCAGAAAAAAAGGAGGAGTGCCTGCAAATGTACCTTATTCAATTTAACAACGCAGATCTAGGAAGACCTCAGTAAAAACTTTCCTTCCTTCATGAGTATGAAACTTCCTCTCCCGTCTCGGGAGAGGAAGAATAATGGTCGGACTGACAACGGTAATGTAAAGAAACAAAGAAAGTTTCATTTGTAGATTTCTCCCCAGACCTAATGTACTTTAAGCGTTTTCTTGTAAATATTATCCCATCCTTACGTTAACTAAGTATATGTAGAGCAATATCAAGTAGAACTTGGCTGTACAGATTTCAGTTTTCTGGCAAGAGCTGCTAATGCCAATGAGGACCGTAATTTTCATTAGTCGAATGTGTATTGTTGCTAGGGTGCAAGATATATCAGTAAGATTCCACAGGAATGTCAGCTATACCCTGACGGTAACATAAGAATAAAAAATAAGAGCAAGGTGATACCAAACTGTTTAGAGTTTCCTCGAGCACCTGAAAAATGTTTATTTTTAACAAGAATCGTAATACTTCCTCTTAGATTTTCTCATCCAAGTACCTCATGTACACAGTCCACAGACAATTCGTAGGTGGCCCCGCCTTCTTAACGCTACTGCGTTAGCAAAGATCACAAAGGGACTTATTGCACGTGGATTTTCTGCTTTCGAGAGCGTAGCTTACTTATGTGAGCAAATACTGAACTTGTGAGGAATCTAGGTAAGCCTATAGAAATCATAGTTCTCTGCATCATGAGCTCAGAATCACACATGAACTCATGGGTATAGAAAAATCGTTCGTCTATCACATGAGAGAAATGCACGTGTAGACAAATACACGTTTAGACTTCTTTCCAACGCCTTTTACTGCACATGTACAAGATTTTCGTAATCAAATATCTGCTACAGAAATTTGTCACATATTTTAAATGTTACTGGGTGTTTACTAACATTAGGTTTATTTAATGTGCAGGTAGCACCGATCCATTGTTTCTATTATATCTTCCAACAGCAGGATTCCTCTTTGTACTATGCTTTCTGTTACAGAAGAACATCATAGGTATATAAACTATTAGTTTTCCTGATGCGTGTTGCACACATTATGCTACTGTCATCGCTAGTAATATTCGATAAATAAAGAAATAGGAATAAATTGCAAATTTCCAGAGGGAGTACCCTGCTTTAAATATCTAATGTGCTATATATTTCCCACCATGTAGTTCACTTAAAAATCAATGTATATGACAAGGACTTTCAAAGTATAGTGTAATATTTAAATCATAAATTCTTCCCGATTGTCAGCTATAGCCTATGCAGCTCACTTAAAAATTTTGGCATTTTTAATTATATCAATCAAAGGATAATTGAGCAACTACAGCGCGAAGGATACAGTAATTAGATATCTAACTCTATGAATTTTTTTCTGTATCGAGTTTCTACTAATATGATCGAAGCTTATGAATTTCGACATTTCTGTCACTCTTAAATTGACTACGTAAATGACCAGAGATCTTTCCTCACTTGCACCAACGGGGTGAAATTCACGTGAGATGTGCTTTCAGGTATAAAAAGGATTATCGAACAGTTGACGTGTGGCGTTGGAGAGTAACGTTGAAGGTAGGTACTGTTTGACCTTGTCAGAAAAGAAATTTGCGGCATAACGCAACTGAAAGAAGGGATGTGTTGTTAGGACACATTCTCGGGCATCAAGGAAGCATAAGTCTGGCAATGGAGGGACATATGAAAAATAACAACTGCAAAAGAATACCAAGTCTTGACGACAGTAAACGCGTTAAGAGGTGCGTAAATCGTAGATGAAGAGATGTACTCAGTATAGATTAGCATACAGAACTGTATCAAAACAGTCTTAGAACTAAAAACTACAGCAACCATCATGAAGGTTGAAAGTCTCTCGAAGTAGCAATGATAAATGTGATGTGTATCACTTTGAAGTACCCATATTAATAGTTTCATACGCGTGGCTAAGTGGTTGTATGTCGCAAACCAGTATAAAAGTCCACCCAAGGCTTCAGTCTTTAATCATTTCAGAGATTCTTTCTGTATCTCATCGTTACTTCAGCGGTTATTGGACTAAATGAAAATTGCTAATTAAAAGTGACAATAAGGAAGCACAGCTTCCAACTGCAAGTTTCTATTATGTCTGCAAAATTAAAAGTAAAAAATTATGTCTTGAATTTTCTTAAATGTTTCATAAAAATATGTCTCCTGTGGAACTTGTGTTTTCTAGCTTTTGCTGTGTCATTGATCGATCTAATATTACTATGGTTTCGCATTTTTTAAATTCATTTATGTGATAATTATTCATTGTCACTCGCATATTTCCACCTAATGGGACGCATAACAGCAGCTGTCGTTTCACAGACTGTAGACGACATACTGATAGTCACTTTTTAAAAGTAAGTGAACACAGAAGTCTAGTAAAATGCCTAGAGCCAAGTCATTAAAGAAGAAGTAACAGTCCAATATTGTCAAATGCAAAACATTCGTGACTCCCTGAGGATTAGTTCAATAAACGTCCGTCTGGCGTCTGCCTTACGTAGGATTACTTATGTGTCGTCATCCCTCATTAAAGTCCTCCGTTCGCATACCCCTAGATATTTATGGATGTGATTGCTTCCAGTAATTGACCCGCCAGTGTAGCCGAGTGCGCTAATGCGCCGCTTGCTGGACTTTGGTGGACGCATCGGTCCCGGATCGAATCCGTCTGGCGGATTAACGACGAGGACTGGTGTACCGGCCAGCCTGGATGTGGTTTTCAGGCGGTTTTCCACATCCCATTAGGTGAATACCGGGATGACCCCTATGTCCCGCCTCAGTTACATGACTCGCAGACATTTGAAACACATTCACACTATTTCATGATTTACACTAGATGCAGACAGCTGGGGTACACTAATTCCGTCCTGGAGTGTATGGGGAGCGGCAGGAAGTTCGTTGGGTCACCCCTTAAAAATAATCATGCCAAATCCGTACTAAACCCTGCCGACCCTGCGCATGATGCGGGATAAAGGCAGTTACAAAAGAAGAAGAAGAAGAAAGAAGAAGAATTGCTTCCAATAATTCCTTTGCAATCGTTTAACCACGCAATAATGGGTTCTTTTTCTTACTTATGCATACTGCGTTACATTTGTTCATGTTGAGGCTGAAATGGACATCCTTGCAGCAAGTGTAGTGCTTCTGCAGGTCTGCCTGCATTTAGCTACAATTTTCTAGCGTTGATATTTGTATACTTCAGTATCAACAGCAAAGAGCCTCATATAATTCCGACGTTATCCACAGTAGTGGGGCAGTGAGGGAACAAGAACAAGTGGCCTATTGTTCTAATGAAATCAATAAGGTCACTTGACCGAGCGTCCTTATGTAGACGAAAAAGTGTAATTTCTCACCCTAAAGTAAACAAACTGCTCATTTGTGTTCTTCGTTGTGTTTATTTATGATCGAAACATGCCTCATGTACGAAACATGCCTCCACTTTTTATAATTCTGTTGTGGTCTGTTTAACACCCAATATTGGAACGAAAGCGGCCCTGTTGTAAAAGTTCTGTAAACGCAACAGCAAAACATGCGGTGCGAAAACTCGCGTAGATAACGCTCTCACGCTCGCCGAACGGGCGAAAGGGCCGGCTTTGTAGTAGAAGCCTGGGAACCACAGCTGACGTTTCAAAATTAAATCAAGAATTTTCACCTGGATTCACCGACTCGTTTGCATTCTTGTTGCACTGATGTTCATTCCGCCCAGCGATCACGCATGTTTAGGACGGGAGATTAGAGGTTCGAGGCGTGCTGAATATCACATGTAATAAATACGAGAGTAAATCACACTCAGTTTGCGTTGCCAGCGCGATCTTCCTTCTTGGCACGTAAAATACGAGGAAACGTAGAAAAAATATACTCTGCCTACTTGATCAAGTCACGAAATTATAAAACCACAAAATTATGTGAAAGATAGATTGATTGACGCCTGTCATATATTTCCAAAAGTAACGTTCCTGTAACACTCCCTTGGGCCACACCCGAAGCTGCTTTCACATTCCGTTAATGATGACCGGCCTTGTTCCATTCACAGGGTGTCCATAATTAAAGTTCCAGGTTTATCGCTGTAGGAAGAGAATCACTGCTCAGAATGACGTCAAAATCGAACAGCATATCATTGACTCAGGGGAAAACGACATGGAACAAAAAAATTAACGAAAATTTGACCAGCAGCTGGCGCTGTAAGCGTCTGAATATGCACTCCAACAGCCGTACGGTACACGACTGTTTCTCTTCTTTGCCTTCGAGACGTCCAACATGAGTGTCCCCATGAAGGATCGCCCGCTGCTGGTAAAGCTCTTTTACAACAACAGTGGCAGTGTGCCAGTAGCCGTGCAGAAGTGCCGGACACTCAGTGGTATGAAAAAAGGCATTGGTCCGAAGTCTGTTAAGGGTCTGGAGGAAATGGTTACAAAATACGAATAGGTAGGCTCTTGCAACTGGCAGAGGAAGGAAAGCAGTTGATCCGACGCCTGCCAAAGATCTGACCATAGCAGTGCAGGAGCGGTCGACCAGTGGGGTACAAACTTACAGTTCATTGGGTATTGCCTGAACGTGGAATGTGCCTACGAGCAAGGTACATAAAATCCCAAGTAACATGATGCACTGCTACCCATACAAAATCACCCACGTTCAGGAGTTGCTTCCTGCAGACATGGAATTTCTTGCTTGCGTAGAAGTGGACAATGAATGGCCACGGAACATTCTGTGGACAGACGAAGACGATTTCCATCTCCAAGGACCTGTTAATACGCACAACTGCAGAATATGGGCAACGGAAAATTCGCGCGCACGTCAACTGGTAACATTTCATTCTGAAGAGAGGTCACGGCGTGATGCGGGTTCACGGCTTCGTTTTTAGTAGGGCCCTATTTTTCGAGGAGATAAGTCTTGTGGATCCTGTTACCTGTACCATCAACGGTGAACACTAGGAATCTTTTTGCTCACCGTCGTCATTTCAGACCTTCAACAGCGTGGATGTGTGGCCAGGATCAATTTTATGCAAGATGGCGCTCCTCCGCACGTTGCACAGCCAATGAAGCGGCTACTGCAGAGGCATTTCGGAAGTGTTGAACTGTTTTCCATCATTTTCCTACAGCCTGGCTGTCCAGATCACCTGATCTTAATCCGTGTGATTTCTGGCTGTGTGATTACCTGAAGGATCAGTGCTCCAATTATGAATGTAATTGAACTGAAGCCACGCATTCTGAACGTGACCACCGAGACAGTCCGATCTGTTTGCGGAACATGCTATTTCTCGATTTCAGCTTGTGGCAGAAAACGGTGGACAGCATATTGAGTGTGTCCCCGCCAGGCTCACGACACAAACCGATGTCATTTTCATTATTTTCATCATGGCAGCGAAAACAGCAACCGTTACGAAATGGTCTCGAATGAAAAACAGCCAACAGTTGCATTAAATTCTGCTTATTTTAAACCTTGACCATGGTTTCTGCTATAATAATATAGTCTTCTTCAGAAGTCATACACAGCAATAAGACATTTTTCGTTTGTTACTGTGTATGACTTCTGAAGAAGGCTATATTATTATAGCAGAAACCATGGTCAAGGTTTAAAATAAACAGAATTTAGAGCAACTGTGGGCTGTTTTCCATTCGAGACGATGTCATTTTCCTTTTAGTGCTGTTTTAGGCCCCCATACACTAAAAAACCGATGTCATTTTGCTCTTTATGCGGCTTTTGACTCCAGGACAATTACAAACCGACATAATTTTACTTTTTAAGCTGGTTTTGGCTTCAAGATAATTAAAAACCAACCTTGACGTGTTGGGTGGGCTTACCTAGCTAAAAGTTCCACAACTCTAGACAGCACACTTGTGCAGTCAAGCACATCGAACAGTACGGTTGGTGCGCTGTGCAACTCAAACCGTATCCGTCGTGCTGCGGTTCATCTGTCATTTGTAGCCTACCCCATTTACATTAAGACGCTTACGGCTCCATATCTTGGTAAAATTTTCGTAACTTTTTTTTTACATGGTGTTTCCTCTGCGTCAATAACATGCTGTTCAAATTTGACATAATTCTGAGCAATGTTTCTCTTTCTACAGCGTATTGAAACTGGAACTTTAATTATGGACACCCTGCAGTAGAAGCTCTCGAATCCATCCACACAGCTGGCATGATATTCCATACTCTCATATTTTGTCCATTAGGCGATAGTGCCGAACCGTCCCGAACGCTTTCCGGAAGTCAAGGAACATGACATTAACGTGGGTGCTAGAATGTATCTACTGCTTCCTGGGACCCGTGGACGAACGGAGCGCACTGTGTTTCTCACGATGTTGGCTGTGGACTGCATGTTGATCCATACAGAGGAGATTTTTGGTGTCCATAAAGGCCATAAAGGCCGTAACACATGTGAACAAGAAAGCTGTATGGAGACGCCTCTTTAAACTGCGAATAGTGAGACACACACTTCAGCATCGTACATTCAACATTCTGTGCAAAAGGGGGGACTGACGTGCAAAATTGGAAGTGTGAGACAACTATTCTCGACCTGGAAACAGATGCCCGGTGCAGCACACAGGGAGTCGGACTGCCGCAATTAGAGGCGTCCCCGCAGCGGTGTTAGCACGGCGGTGCGAGGCGCGGTTACGCCGCCAGCCGCGGCCGCCAGCTAAACGCGGCCGTGCGTCACTCGCGTGTTTGCGCGCCTGCGCAGTTGCGACAGCCGCCGTGGACCGCATATAACAGGGTGGCCACGACGCGCTCAGGTGTACGCGATTTTGTCGACACTCCTACAATGGATAGGAAACAAGTAACGCACAATACTGCACTTTATGTTACAATAAACAACGTGTTTCCAGGGCGGTATCGAAGGGATGGGGAGACAGACCCTCCCAAAGGGTGAAGGCACAAAGAGAGTGCATAAACTGACAAAAAGAGAGAGAAAATCGGTCTAAGAATTAAGCGCGAGAGATACTTAAGTTCTCGAGCCCCTCGATTTCCTACCTTCAATAGCGAGAATAAGCCTTGCTCTTGGCCTGAAACGGTTAACACATGCTGTTGCCATAGAGTCGTCCAACCAGCATTATAAAATAAATTACCAGCCAGCCCGTGTGGTCGAGCGGTTCTAGGCACTTCAGTCTGGAACTGCGCGACCGCTATGTTCGAAGGTAGGAATCCTGCCTCGGGCATGGATGTGTGTGATGTCCTTAGGTCAGTTAAGTTTAAGTAGCTCTAAGTTCTTGGGGACTGATGACCTCAGATGTTAGGTCTCATAGTGCTCAGAGCCATTTCAAAAGAAATGACTGTTACCCAAAACAGGTCAGTCATTAACATAGTTTACATGACAACAAAGTTCTAAATTCACACTATGGTTCCACGACCCACTCTTTGGTCATAAAATTATTATTCTTTAACAAAAGTAAGGGGAAGTAGCATGGAAGTGCCATAGACCTTTGCTTAAACAGTAGCAGCAGGTCGATAACCTCCAATCTGGCAACATATGGGTCACAATACCCTGACCCCCAGAGGGTCCACAACTCTTTTGTGGATACATGCGTGGCGAGCTCGGGGTCCCGAGCTAGTGCAGTTCTCCTTCCTTTCCGAGCTGCCCTACCCCCCTGCCCCATCCCTCCTCGTCCCCAATTATTCCCCCCCCCCCTTTACTCCCCTTACATTCCCTCTTCTTGGGAGTACTGTATCGAGCCTTCGTCCGTAGACGGACGTCTGAACACTCCAGGATCCTGTTTGTTTTTCTCCATTCTCGCGCTTTCTTCCTCTATTGGTCTTTCCCTACGTTCACTCTCCTCCTTGGTTTCATGCCCTTACTTCTATCTCTGCCTCATTCTCCTTGTCCTATTCTCCTTGTTTTCTTTTCCTTGTCCTATTCCCCGCTTCGGCGTTTGAGACTCTTTCTTCTATCTCTCCCTCTCTTTGCTCTCTTCTTTCCTCCCTGTACGTGTCTGAAGGCCGACCCACGCGTTCGCACGCGTGGCCGGTAAGAGGGTAACGCGTAATTCCCCGCCCTGGGTCGACAAGTAAGGCACGCACTTACCCCCTGGTAAGGGCCAGGCCCAGGAAGGTGTGATTGCCTGAGCTGTTACCTTCTGAACGCGCCGATTGGTCCCTCCGTCCGTTTCTCGGAAGGTGTGACCTGAGATGTGGACACTCACCTAAGGTGGGAGTGCTCTCTGAGGGGGCCCCCACAAGGAAGGAGCGCGCCATCGGAGATGCTGGCAATCATGTGGGATTCATCCACAATGGATTTCTCTTCTTCTTCTTCTTCCCTGTCTTCTGCCCAATAAAGAAAGTTAGATGAAACTCCTGTTCCGAAAATTCTGCCACCAGCACCGAAGTTTCTTGTTGTCATAAGATCTGACAGTCACGATTTTTCAACAGTCAACCCTTTCGTCGTTCAGAAGGGTGTAGATGCAATTGCAGGACCAGTGAAATCTTGTACTCGGCTGCACAACAGTACCTTGCTGTTGGAGACAGAGAGCCCCTTTCAGGCCCCAAAATTACTTCGAGCCACTCTCTTACACACATTACCTGTACAGGTGGATGCCCACTGCACTTTGAACTCGTCGCGTGGCGTGGTGTATACCAGGTCACTCGGCGGACTAACTGATGAGGAGATTCTGTCTTTCCTCTCTGATCAGGGAGTGACGGCCGTCCATCGGGTCGTGAAAAGGGTCGACAAATACCTCATACCGACCCGAACCATATTCCCGAATTCGACAATGTGCAATTGCCTTCACGAATTAAAGCGGGTTATGAGATCATTTATGTTCGGCCGTATGTACCCAGCCCTACAAAGTGTAACCAATGTCAGCAGTTTAACCATACACGGCAGTCTTGTTCAAGTGCGGCTAAATGCGTTACCTGTGACAGGGACGATCATGAGGGTGACTGTCCACCTCGGTCCCCTCGTTGTGTGAACTGCATGGGCGACCATGCTGCCTCCTCTCGCGACTGCCCTGTCTACAAAGATGAGAAAAGTATACAGGTATAGCAGAAAGCCCGCTGTACTTCCGGCAGGGAAATACAGTACCGTTCTCGCCTCTCCTCGGCCTACCAGGGAGGTAACTACACAGACATGCGATCTAACATTTAGTGATTCGGTCGTCAGATCGGCCAGTGCCAAGATCGCCAGATCAACGTCTCCTCTTCCTCCCAGCAACCCTAAAGCTCAAACATCATCATCTTTTACGTCTAAGACGAGGTCCTCTAAATCAGATGCTCGGACCTTCAAAAAAGAACCGACACGCGAAGATTTCTTGGGTACCTGAACTTCACAGCCATCAACTGTTCTTACAACCAAACGTAATTCTTCAAAGAAGACTCATAGAAAAAAGAGTTCTCCATCTCCGCTAAGGCGCGTTTCTTCTCCTGCGCCACCCAACGGTTGCCGTCCCCGGCCATCTTCAGTTTCGCCAGGCCGCACTGCTGGTAGCCGATCATCTGGCCTTTCAGCGGCGGAGGAAGCTGCCTCTCCTGACCAGCTCAGGAAGGTCGCAGACGCAACTGTTGAGTTGATGGACCATGACTCACCACCTATCGATTGCAGCAGCAGTGCTCCCTCGAAGCTAGACCCTCAGCGGCCATCGAGGTGACCCTTTCTTGTTTCTTTCTTTTTTTTTTCTTTTCGTTTTCATAATGAAACTTCTTCAATGGAATATTCGCGGCATTCGATCCAACCGAGAGGAACTCAAATTGCTCCTTCGAATGCACTGCCCCGTCTCCAAGAAACGAAGTTACGCCCATGCGATCGTATTGACCTGGCACACTATACCTCCGTGCGTTTTGACCTGCCCCCTGTGGCAGGTATTCCGGCTCATGGAGGGGTCATGTTGCTGGTTCGGGATGATGTCTACTACGATCCAATTACATTGCACACAGATCTGCAGGCAGTTGCCGTCTGAATTACTCTCCCCACTTTCACATTTTCCATTTGTACTGTTTACACTCCATCATCGTCTGCCTTTACTAGGGCAGACATGATACAACTGATTGCTCAGCTTCCTACACTATTTTTGTTGATTGGAGACTTTAATGCCCACCATCCCCTTTGGGGCTGTCCAGCATCCTGCCCGAGAGGCTCCTCTTGGGAGACATTTTCAACCACCTCAACCTAGTCTGCTTAAATACCGGTGCACCTACCTTCCTTTCGGACGCAACGCATTCCTGTTCTCACTTGGACCTCTCAATATCCGCTATCCAACTTGCACGTCGGTTCGAGTGGTATGCTCTGTCTGACACATGCTCGAGCGACCATTTCCCCTGCATAATCCATCTCCTGCATCACACCCCTTCTCCACATTCCACTAGCTGGAACATCTCCAAAGCTGACTGGAGGCTTTTCACCTCCCTGGTGACCTTCCATGATCAAGACTTCTCCAGCTGCGATAGTCAGGTCGCATACCTCACGAATGTTCTTCTCACTGCTGCTGAATACTCCATCCCTCGTACTTCCTCTTCTCCCCGTCGAGTCCCAGTCCCCTCGTGGACTACGGCAAGCAGCTACGCTGTTCGTGTTAGGCGACGTGCTTTACGCACCTTCCACCGCCACCCTATAATGGCGAACTGTATCAGATACAAACGACTCCGTGCACAATGTCGTCGTGTTATCAAAGAAAGCAAAAAGGCTTGCTGGGTGGCTTTCACCAGCTCATTCAACAGTTTTACTCCATACCAGGAATGGAAGTCGGTATATTCTTGTTGTAATGGATGCCTTTTCGTGATTTACTTGGTTGGATCCTAGCAGGGTTGTCATTGCAGCTTTGACCATTCAGCATCTAGCTAAATTTTTTTCGGTGTTCGGTCCATCTCTAAATAGTGACAACTCGACAACGTTCTCTTCTAAGGAATTCAGGAGATTTTATTTTCAGAATGGCGTTCAGCATACTAGACCCGCTCTATATTGTCCGCAGTCGTAATTTGCTGAAAGGGTCAACATAAATCTTATATTTGCACTAATTATTTTCCATTCCAAGACCCAGAAGAAGTGGGATAGTTCTACACCTTGGCTTAATTTTTCCTTCAACACGAAGGCATCAAAGCTTCGTCCTCCTCCTTAATATTGTTCTATCCCGTTAACTCGCCGCTTGCCAATGGATGGTTCTTTGATGAAATCTTATCTGAGGAGATGAGTTCCAGCGTTACTGAATGTAACTGTAAGGAAGCAAGGAAAAATATCGAAATAGCCCATTGGAGATAATGTCTTAGGTTTAACCGGGACAGAGATTTTATTCCAAAGTTTCTGCCAGATGTCAGGGGTCTTGCTTAGCCGTTCGAGATATAGGTACCAACCTCACACATTGACTAGCACTGTTAGTATAAAAATTACTTCTATTGTTAGCAGCGGTTACTGATTTCGCTGGTGTGCTGCTGTTCTGTTATCGGGAGAATGGGCTATTCACAAAGTCAGCTGTACGCGATAATAAAAGCATTTTAAAACAAAGTCACATATCTTTACCAGAATGGTATTTACTTAACTGGTTTTCTCATGGTAATACTCTTGCTGCCAGAGAACAGTACTGTAGAGTCAAGTTGCTACAAAAATGTCATCTGAAATATAAGTTGAATAAAACACGGAAGAAATAGAAGCAGCTCTTCAGTCGGTATAGTGTAAAGGCTAAAACACGTATAATTTCATTCAAAAGCACGGGATAAATTAAGTAAACGCGATTTGTATCCTTGTTAATATCAGTTACCACAAATCGCAAAGTGGAAAAGCAAATTTCACAAACGATTGTAGAGGCTGCGCCGGAAACACCTGACAGTTTTTAAACTTTCGTTCCCAGTACACACACCAAGCGTCGTTGCAGTAGTAAAATTTTCACTGCCATGCGACTAAAATCCAAGCTGTCCATAAGCTTAGGGTAAGGGATAAGACAACGATATTTCAGTTTTGCAACGAGTTCTTGCAGCTTCTACAAACTGAAGCGGACACTATGAATATGTTGCTAATGTCTGTTGCGTCGCGTTTCAGTAGTTAGTTTCTTGGCTGCAGAATCCCGTGTGAATTTCTGGAATGCCCTATGCAGACCGTAAAAGTGACAGTATGGTGTGCCATCCATGTTTCTGTGTGACGAAGTTAATTCCGAGCGTACTTGTAGCTTCAGCGAGATAGAGAGCATCAGCCCATACAGCACGTCTTTCCATGGGAGTCCTGAATGAAATGTTTCGAGACAGAGTCATTTTTCACTTCGATAGCCATCAGCTTGCCTGCTCGTTCGCCCGCACTCACAGCATCTAATTACCGTTTGTGTGACTATCTTAAACAGAAGGTTTACAAGCGATGCCCAACCAGTATCGACGAGCAAAGAGATCGAATTCGTGTGTGCATTGGGGAGATTACAAACGACATGTTGCGGCGAGTTAACGTTATCTCCTCCAGACAGACTACATGAATCTGTTGTTCACCCTCTTGGATACTTACCAAATGCTATTTTCTAGAAATAGCGGTACACACTATTTCTTCTTAAAAAAGAATGTATCTTTATCAAAAAATAAATATTTGTTTTCCCATGAATTGCTGTTTTATTTCCAAAACCGTCAGGTGTTTCAGGACGCACCCTGTGTTAAGAACACCCACAAATATCATCGATAGTACGACGAAAATCCTCATAGCGTCTTGGAGCTGGATCTCAAACTTCGCCTATCTGTATTCTCTGGCGTAGTTTGATCACGCCCTTTGCTTTGGCATTCGAATACAGGCTCCATGTGTGGATATATTCCAAAAAACGCATTGCTTTTGACCTGCAAAGTAAAGTGTAGCTCCGTGACAGCACCGACCTGTTTGTCATATAAAGCACATACGATTTAACAACAGTCACGCTCTTAAGCACTAACGATAACTTTTCATAAGCGAAAGACAGAATTGACGTTTTGCCTGCGTTTTGCTGGCATTATCCGTGCAGTTAACTCCTATGACGATGTCACAACCTTCGTTTGCTTGGACCGTAGAACTGTGTTTTGAGGATGAGGTCGCGAATTGTAAAGTTTTTCGCAGTGAATAGGTACAATTTAACGTCATCTTCTAGGAAACGCGCGTCTCGTCCAGAAATCACCCTAGACCACGTCGTCAAACATATTTGCTCAAGAGCCGACAATGAATTTGCGGGGCGGCGGCTCCAGTGGCAAACGTACCGATGTTATTGTTAACGTACGTGATTTAGAGTAGCATGACCTCCCAAAAGACTAGTTACAGTAAAGGCGTGGTAAGTTGGCTGCCGTGCCCAAATGGTGATCCTTAAAAGTGAGCACATTCCGGAAATTTCGCGCCGACTGTTCTTTGCTTGACTGCTGCCACTCTCAACGACCCCAAATTTATGAAGTATAACTGCTTGACAAAGCGATGTGTTGCCGGTGTGAGCAGACGATTAACTGATCAGTGGCAGTAATTGTTCTTATATTTTACTGCAATATGCAATATGAAACACGATCATAAGAGTTCACTAAATGTATTGAATCCCATTTTTCTTCCACTCATTGTGTTATATTACAACAGCCTTAATTTTATTTAATATTCTTTGCTACAAATAAGTACCGCATTTGAAGATGACCGTTTCTGTAATGCGCAATCACAAATCCATATTACTTTCGTGTGGAAATTGAACCATAGCAGTTTTTAGGTACGGGTCACGCGCGCCGTAAACTGTCAGTCAGTACTGGAAGAAAAACAATAAAACATTCACCTTCCCACATCGTCTAAACTCACAATGGCCCTGCTACTTACGCCTCTGCGCCAGAGGTAAGCGGCCGACTTTACTCAGATCACGGCCAAATTCACCGTCAATTAAAGTTGTGCACTTATTAAAGTATTTTGTTTGTTGCTGAGCAGAGGAACTTCCCTCTTAAGAAGCTCTTAACGTTAGTTGACATTTCTGGATGCTGCCATTTGTTGGTATACGCATATCATTATAAGAAATGGCTGAGAACCGCGGGTCGCTCGAGTACTTGATTGAGGCCGCTTGATGGCCACTGTCCTAGACTTACATAACCTGCAATTTTGCATGTAACTTAGCGACAGCGAAAGGCCTTAAAGAAAAATTTTTGCCATTTCCAAGTACTGCAATTACTTCTTCCATGCAAGTAAGTATTGACTATCATTGTTGTTTACCTGTCAGACGGCATACTGTAAAGTACGAACGCAGGTCAGACACACAGTTTGTGGGAAAAGTTAAGGCTAGCAACTACATCGTTTCGCTCAAGCCGACCCACCTAAGCTGTCACCTTTTAAAAAAGATAAGAACTAACAAAGCAGTTTTTCTCGCTGTTTATTGCTCACCTTAAAGTTAAACAAGATTGGACATTCGTGTGTGCTACTCACTGTAAACGTAGCCTCACATTACACGCATGTGAATCGAACAGATAACTTTTAATCGTTTCAGGCCTTTTTCCAATATTGAAAAGCTGTTTAAATTGCATTTACCAACACATGATTTACCCGACGCTCTAGTTAACAAAGCGCCGTATTCCAACACTGTGTATTTTTTTTTTCACTTTTTTATCTTCTTTTTCACGGTTTTATCCTGTGGCTTCACAAGGTCGGCATGTTACTGTGAATTTGACAATGTTAGTGATAGAGGGCCGTGGTATAGGGTACCCCGATTGCTCTTCCTGTCGTCAATCCGTTCCACCCTGGGACGGAATTTGAGCATCCGTCTGCGTTTACTGTTATCTGATGTGAAAGTATGAGAACGTTTTCGAAAATGTTTGCGAATCATGATACAGACAGAACATTGGTACCAACCAGGTATTCTTCTAGTCGGTGTGGGAGAAACTCCTAAAAACAATATCCAAGCTTGGACAGTACACTACCCTTTGTCGTTAATCTGCCGGAAGGTTTTTTCTCTTTAAATTAAAAAAAAAAATAACTTTGAGTGGGACTCGATCCGACAATCCACCGATTACGGAGCTTTTTTTTAATACTACGCGTAAAATACATGCTACTAGCACAGCATCGTGCCATAAGAAAACAAATAATCCCGCGACTGTTCTGTATCGAGGAAATGGAATATGTACTGCGTAGCACGACGCAGAGAGGTGTGCCGCTTCTCTTCTTATGCATGATCATCACGCACGTCGTAGGTTATTCCACGGACAGCCGGCCGTTTCTTCGTCTGCTCAGTCAATAGATATTTCTTCCTACCTGTTGACCCTGTGGAGGGTCACGTAGGGTATTCCACAACTAATTAGAAAAATATTATTCGGGTTCCGTACACTCTCACTTGACGTTCTTATAAGTAGTTTGAAAAGTCCAATGCATCTTTAGGTCCATCGTGAACTAGATAGTTCTCCCCCTGCCCACGGACCCACGTGGCTGCGTTGATTTCGGTATGCAGGAAATACATCTCATCCGGAAAAAGTAGCATCCGAGGTACGATATGTTCCGGGGTCACTCGTAGAGGCTACACCAAAATTTGTCGCACCAATCGCCTTACGTCTATTGATGCGCCACATCTGAGGCGGTGCTCGTCCGTGTCTGGAACTCCCCATTCCGCGCATACAGTCGAGTCCGTCATATGTATATTGTGGAAACGCAATCGGATGAAATCGGGTGACCCGTTCAGCGTTTGCTGTGATGTATCATTTATATCGGACGTCTGAATCCAGTGTAACCGCGTCTCTCGTCCGCCACACCACCTTTCAACTAACATGAGGGTTCTTTGCGTCCCCGACGTTTGGTGGACGCCTCCATTGTAGGCCAACAGTGTCGACGTTGGTAGTGCGATGAGGACCTAACTGTCTTCAAGGTGAAAGTGACGGAAGTAATAGAAAGGCGGGGGTGTGTCTTGCGTCGTCAGCGGGGGCGTAAGGGAGAGCGGAACCAGGGACTCCAGCAGCAAGACTGAGTGGTGCCACCACAGCTTGATATGGAGCTGATAAACAGGGCCACAGCTCTGTCGTGAACGTGAACTAGGCCAATACTTCCTCTGTCTATGGGAAGCGTCAGCGTTTCATAACTGACTTTGAAGACTTTAAAAATGGACGCAAACAGTCTCGACCGCAAGAACATTTATTTTGGTAGTAAGCGGTTTCGGTCAGTTTTTGTAGGCGGTTGCGGTGAATGGAGCAGGTGTTGTAACTTCACGAGCATCATCTGTGCAGTAAATGAGTGCCAGATTGCTGTTCTCCACGAGAAATGTTCTCAGAAATTAGTGATTTCGAAGAGCATGCCGGTACTGACGTAGGCTCCAAATGCCGCTAATATACGTAGCGGCTTTGGAAGTACATGAGCTGTGTGTGTGGAATGCGCGACGCTAAGTAAATATTGAGGAATAGCGTCCATTCAAGAATGTTGAGAGATCAGGAGACGAATGTTGGCGATCTTCACCCGAATTTAATGTAACAAGTAACAGTAGTTAAGGGCTGTATATCGTCGTGAAACTCTACCCGAGGCGTTTGATAGTACCACTAAGCTGTTGGCGGTTGATACTCGCTGGGGCTAAACTGAATGCTATGTTCACGGCGACCGATTTGGTGACATTTAGATAGCTGTGGGAGGCCACACAGTTTATGCCAATCCATTCTACGGGCTTTGGTTACATTGTCACCGTTGCGGAGGATGAGAATAGTGGCGTGTGCGTATGTTTCGCGGCGAAATGTGACGCTACGCAACTTTAGTCTGGTGAGCCGTTTATGGAGGCTGCAGAGGAGCGGTTCCAGTGCAAGGACGTAGAGTACGGTCGACAGGAAGTAGCAATGAAGCACCGCTCTCGAAATCGGAATGGACTGCGTGAGATATTCGTTGATGAGCGCTTTGGAGGTCACCTCTCGTGGGAGGCGCTTCGTGACTGCACGTGTTCTGAGGGTACTGCACGTGTTCTGAGGGTACTGCACGTGTTCTGAGGGTACTGCACGTGTTGAAGAACGGACGTCAGGTGCACGTGATCAACGCGATCGAAAAGTCTGGTTAAAATCTAGTGACGTCTGTGCTCCCGGGATTCAGAGGGCCCTGCCTAGGGCTGTTATGTCACGGTATCGACAAAGTGCAGTGTGGATGTTATTGATGTCCCCTAGAGAAGATTGATTTAGTGAGATGACGTGAGGCAGGATCAATCGTATACGAGACGCTGACAATGTGTCGCAGTTAAGGAGTGTCATAAGGCGGTAGTCATGTATTCGACCGTCATCTGTCGGTTTGTGAACAGGTATAAATCACTCCTTCAACGGAAGCAGCGGAGAGAGGCACCTCGGGGGGACATGAGCTCCTGGCAGATCTCCACCCACTTGGGGCCCAGTACATACTGAAAAGTTCTATAAAACTCCATGGGGAGTCAGTCAGAGCAGCAGACTTGTTCGATGCTCCTTTACCTATGGCGTCATAACGTCTTCATCTTCCATAATTTCTTCCAATAATTCACTGCTATAAAACGACGTCGGGACGAAACACTGAGCAGGATAAAATCGTCGTAATGGTCGAAGGAGGCTGTGCCAGTACCGCACGGCATAATGAGCCGACGACCATCCTCACTAGGGATGGCCTGTGTCAGCGCCCGTCGTCGTTGTTTACGTTCTCGAATGACGTAGTACATGATGTGTCTTTCCGTTGCTATTTTATCGTGCATTCGCGTTCGGACGATCGTTCCTTCTAGTTGGCAGCACATATCCATGATGCGTGCCCTCGCACTGTGAACTGTCATCTATCGTTCCGTAGGGGGTGGCAAGCAGACACGTTCGCGAAAGACGGTGAAATAGAAATCCAAGGGGCGACGCATTCAAGCCGCAGCCTTGCGACCATGCGTAATAAAAATTCTTCACACATCGTGTTTGGCGCAGTGTAACCACCAACTAATCGATGCAGGTTACATTGCGAGGCACTGGACGCACGAACTCCATCTGTCTTCGAGGCATGCTGTGTATCAGGAGAAGCGAAATGAGCGAGGTTTAACTTGCAGGGATGTCGGCTGCGCCACACCCGTTGGTGATGAAGGGTGGCGGCACACATATATATAGGTCGCGTAATCAAAAGGGCGACAGACGAGTGATTCGTAAAATGCGTAAATTCCGTCCGATTCCAAAGGACATGTTCTCATGTATTTTACAGCTGGAGATCACTGATGACTGCCTCAAGTTTTTGGCACGGTGAACGCGCAGCAGCTGATGGACACTAAGTGGTAGGTCTGCAGAGCTTCTCCCGTGAATGGGGATCACCAGCAGCGTCGCCGCATGTGTTTGGCCTGCCGTCTGCATCCTGTTTCAACGCAATCGTCCGCTACTTCGTGGGCGGGAGGGAGGGGGGGGAGCGAGTTGTGTGGTGATACACCTCTACCCTGCGAAATCGATGGGCGACCTCCCTCATTGTGGAGTGTGATGTCGCCGTCTTTCAAGTGGTCCGCCGTTTGCCACGATGGTCGACCATGTCACATCAGGGAGAGCCGTAATCATAGGTGGTGGTGGTAATCACCTAACGGGATTTGTGTAAGCAAATGTTTAATACACGCCGAACGTATGAGACCTTCCTGGCCGCAAGTAGAACAAGGACCGACTGTTCATCGTACATCATAGCTGCCTGACATCCACCTATGACTAGGTAAAATGGTACGTGTTTTGTTAATTCGATTTTTACTTAAAGTTGTTGAGAACCGGATACGTCTCTGTCACGTGGCTAATGATGGTCTCATACCATCACAAAGCCGCGGTGACTACGTCCGGCAGCACTTCGAATCAGAGTTCGAAGACTCGCAGAGTATGTTCGTATATCTGCTCACAACAGTATTAATGTAGCCCCATTGACCATCTTGACGTAGACGCTACTTGTGATATGTAGGTGGATATCATCGATGTGCTGTAATTCTAGCTGAACTTCGTCACTAATAAATCGTTAGATTTTGAAGGCTTGTGGTCTTACGCCGTCGGGTTGTTGGCGTTTCTGTAAGAACGAGCCATAGCGAATAAATGTCAATGGATTCGTGTACTAACTTTCAGCGAGGAGATAAACAAACTACGCGCGCTCGTGACTCTGTGGACGAAACGAAAGCGAGATGTCCTCGCAGCTCACCTGCCGAAGGAAGACAGCGGGTTGGATCCGGGGACGGCGTGCCTCCGAAATCCCGGAAGCGGCGTGCTAGTTGATAAGTTCCTTACTTGCAAAGGAGACTGTGACTGCGCTATATTTCTACTGTGTTCATTTTTCTACAATGTGGAAATATCTCTGTTTCATGACAGAACTACTGTGCTACTTCATGCCTGTAGCTATACGCTCCACGGTAGGAAGATTTCTCGTCGTACCACAGAGAGACTTTACTGCAAACTACTACCATTAAATCATATCTCCCACTTCATCTAAGCTAATAACCACCACTGTAAAACAAAATGGTACTCCAAACATGTAAGCTGGATCCAGTCCGTCCACGATGGCTCTACGCTGCCGGTATGACGGTCCCACCATTCGTAATCCTCCACTCACTGACGGTGTGTGACACGCTGCGGCTACCACACTCGCTCCTCCAGGAGTTAGGTATAAGTTTCAATCAGTCTTAATGCCTAGCAAAGTAATTGTGAGCGTTCATTGATACTGACAATATTGGCCATTAGTCTGGTCCAGTTATTTTTTACGGGTTCTTGTTCAAGATACATTTTTTCTGCTACATCACGATTTGCTTTTTATTTTTCTTCTGCACGAAGCATTCGAGAAATGATTCCCATTTTCAAGAACGTTTTTTATGTATAATGCCATTTATTTGTATGGTCTGGGATGTGTGAGGTGATGAATTGTTCTGTTGCCTTTACTAAAATATATAAACACTATTAATTTTGTAATTAATTACCCTTGCTCAGTCCAAACGTTGAATGGTGGGTTTCAAATAACATTATCTCGCCCCATACTTGCTAGGCTGCAGCAACTGGCTCTGCTTTTGGAATGGAAATTTGAAAACTGCAAGGAACTGAACTTATGTATTAGTCTAGGCCGTGACTGGGAGTCGTTTTTGTTCCAATTGAGTAACAGAGAGGAAGGTGGATTGGGGTGTAGAGTCTCTACCTAGTTTAAAGTGAAACTAGTACGAATTTGCATATAGGTTACAGCAACATGTACACAAATGGACTGTGAGACAGACTACCGGTGCTGAGTGAAACCTGCACCATGCAGCGGCAGGGCTGGGGCCAGCAGGACGGCGTCACTACGCCAGGGCAGGAACCGCTTTATGAGCTAAGTGGCCGTGTGTCGGAAATAGTGTGGTTGAGGTTGGGTTGATTTGATGAAAGAGACCAAACATCGAAGTCATCGGTCTCATTGGGTTAGGGAAGGATGGGGAAGGAAGTCGCCTGTGCCATTTCAAAGGCACCATACAAAGCATTTACCTGAAGCGATTCAGGGAAATCACGGAAAACCTAAATCAGGATTGCCGGACGTGGAATTGAACCGTCGTCCTCCCGAATGCGAGTCCAGTGTGCTAACAACTGTGCCACCTCGCTCGGTGCGGAAATAGTGCAGCAAATGGGCCCCAGAGCAGCATAAACAACTGTGAATTTTGAGACAGATACATACAGAGCCCAGCAGAGCCCATGACGCCAGGGCTACACTAGACGATGAGAATACTGGACACCGCCAGCTGCAGCTATGGACTTGAGACCCGATCGGGGCCACCCGTTCTCGTCGTAAGTCCACGCTGTGGGACTTGGTGGCTCAGTATAGCAGACCTGCTGTCTGCGCCTGCAACCACGGGACCCCTGCCAGGGGGCAGTGGGGCGAGTCCCTTGCACGCCAGTCTTCCCTCATCACTGCGGAATATATGAGCCGTGCCCGAGTTGCCTTGGAATGGGTTTTCAAAGAGCAGAGGGCTGACACAGCAAGAAGAAGTAATGCGCCGCTGACGTCAGACCCTTGTCCAACTGACGGACCGCCAGCCACTGCCCAGCCTGACGCTAGCAATGCAGGATACCTATTCGAGTTCAGTTCCACTGGGGCAGAAGTCAGATAACTGTTGAGGGCCTGTCGCGAAGGGCGTCTGCCCCTCACTGAAAACGACGAGCAGTGTGGCTGAAGATTAACGAAGTGTTTTCCTCGGGCACCAGGAACTACCGGCCCGCCACTCTGCCCACTCCCTTGGGCCCTACAGAGGATTCAACTGTAATAACAAAAATTGAAGTTTAAGGAAGAGATGTATTCCATTAAAACTCTCAAACGACGGTTTAATACTACTTACGAGTGCTGTGCAGAAAGTAATACAACACTATATTGTTCCTCACTTTTTCGACTACTGAGCCCTATTTTTCAACATAATCTCCATTGAATGTGACGGCCTTGCGTCACCTTGATGGGCATTCGCTTGCATGGTACCACTCTACTGGTCTACATCGGGGCCAACGTCTTGCAACATCAATAACCTCCCTGCCATCCACACTCCTTCCTGGACCCCAACTGGTGGACGAGTGTGTCAGCATTACCAACAGAGACGCCCAGTTGAACAGCGAGGTGTTTGATCCATCGATCACCTCAAATGAGAATGTCTGCACGTTCCAACATTGCAGGAGCCATATCCGTGTGCGGTCGGCCGGCACACTGGGAGTTCAGACAGATTTGTGCCACTTTTTGCGGCGATGAGACGCATCGCCCAACGACTCACCGTGCTTTTGTTCACTGCCAGATCTCCATAGAAATTTTGCAAGCACCCACGGATGCCTGCGATGCTCTGGTTCTCCTCAAAAGAAACTCAATGACAGTTCTTTGCTTGGAACGCAACTCCGTTACAGACGCCATCTTGAAGGTTACATATAATGCCACCCCTATCAGGCTGTAGAGACTGAATCAGGAACATTTCACGATGTCCCATAATAAGTTCCCATTTTTTCAACCGAAATCGACTGAGAAAAAAGTGTTGCATTACTAAACGAATGCCCCTCTTACATATAAGGAAGCCATTGACAGAGATATTAACCAAAGAATACAAGAATCAGCACATAAAGTTACACAGTGATTTACACGGCACTCGCACTACTGTCGTAATGGACAGAGTTGACTGCAAGTGGGAATCCTAGCACACTACAAAAAAGAGCTAAACTCATGACAAAAAAAACCTGGTGAAATAGGGGAGTGATTGCTGTGACATGGCTGTTGATGTCATACGGAAATAGCAGTGCATAATCACATGCTTCGAGTGATAACGGTGAGCTTATATGTGAAAGACATTACTATCTTCTGCTCAAGATAATTAACAGACAATGTTTAACTTTAGTTGAAGTAGCAAGTGTCCAGAGCAGTTCCTCGAGTTGGAGTCAACTTGCGGCAACCTCTGCCCTGAAGAGAAGTCTGCAAAATGAGGTCTGGGTGGTTGTGTCCTGAGTTTTATGACCACGGAGTGACTGGCCTCAAAATATATGTCTAGTATCAGCTTCTGGAAGAAGCAGTCGCCAGGGACTGCCGGCTGAGTGTCTGAGGAGACACGACATCTGTTCATGAAAGTATCACATCCTGCCTTGTCTGCAACTCTCGAATCACGGCCGTTGGTGTATACTCCTCAAGGAAGAAGAAAGAGCTACATAAATTTTCATCTTTATTTAATGATAGCCTCTATTTTGTGCAAATAAGTAAATTCTCTAGAAATGATCACATCCAAAATTAGATTCCGGAATATTGTTCCTTAGTATTTTAGGAATCTTCCGTTACAGTATTATTTGCCTCTGAAATTTTAATGTAGTGTTTATTTGCATTTAAGGTCTTGGGGACCTCGAAATAAAATTGATAACGCAATATCACACGAGATTACTTCATGATGAATAAATCCGACATCGCTGAAGATATGAATGGATTATTAACATGCGTGCGCTTTTTGTTTTTAGAGGATTCGCGCAAACGCACATCATCGAGTGCGAGCACGAGGCGCACTTGGCTAGGGTTACTATATTACAAAAGTTACATTAAAATTAAAGTCATCCAATAATGCTTCCGAACCGAACAAACACTATTATCTAATCCCAGCAAATAATAATATTTAATTTCCTTCCCATTTGTCTCGAGAATGCACAAGAAATTGTTATGCACACTTTTTGATATGTGGAAGCCGGGTGCCATGTGGGTACGATAGAAATAAGGTACAACGCCGTGCAGTAGACTTAAACACAGTTAAGAGACACACTACTGTTGACGATGGACGCTAAGAATGCACTCAAGTCTCTGGTCAAGTAACAGATATTCTACTCCCATCACGCCAACGATGTATATCATAGTGGAAGTTTACACAAAAATCTGAATTCATAATGTGGTGTGCGTACTGTAAGACCTTCGGTACACACACCATCAGATTATTTGACTTGTCGCTCTAACGGAGTAGGCGAGTGTCAGTCTCGTGGTCTTATCGTGGCGTGTTTACCTTCTGCCATTAGGTCAGACGATAGAAATACCACTTGCACGCTTAGAGTAGCAGATTGACGGTGACCAACTTTAAACAGAACTTGATTCATTTTCACACACATTTATTAAAATAATAAAAAGCATAGACATTATGTAACTTTATTCTGGATGCTATCTACAACTGACAATCTGAAGTTCCTTTGGTCTTGGTACGTTAATCTTATTCTCACATATCTCTGGTACTTGACAAAGTGTCTATTCATTTATCTTCATGGCTATGTACAGGAATATGATAATCGTCTTAGGTGCAGACTGAAACTTGACTATAGACTGGTACAGAATAATGCCGACTGGTACAGACCTGTGCAGACAAATGCAGACTGACTAATCGGAGGTCTGTACACTCATAATACCTCGCGCATTCAGGTATCACTGCGCGAGTGTGATCAGCGAAACGAAAAGGTTCAACGTTAACAGCAATCTCATTGGCTGCGTTATATATTAATACGCGGTTCGGCGGAAGCAGAATTTGTTCCGTCTCTAAGACAGCGCCATCTCGTAGTGCGGAGAGAGACGAGCGCTGCACCTGCGCTGTTGTGCTTTGCGGGGTGCGCTCTAGTGGGAAAGTTGTTGACGTGCTGACTACGCGGAACTATGTACACAACATCCCTCCCTTCCGGGGGAAGAAAAAAAGCTTTTGAAGTTTGCTTGACAAGCCTTTTTTTCTAAATCCTTGCTTTCCGGCGTGTGTATGTATGTGGGTGCACACAAGTTGCTCCCCGTGACATTCGCCTGCAATCCGCTAGGAAAACCCGCTCAAAACCTATGGAACAGGGAACCGGAGAAGCAAAAAGTTTGTTACATAATTGCATTTCAACTTCGGTACATTGGTCATAGCTTAAATCTGATCCCATCTTTGTCACCAATGTGGTGTGCGTACTGTAAGACCTTCAGTACACACACCATCAGATTATTTGACTTGTCTCTCTAACTAAGTAGGCGAGTGTCAGTCTCATGGTCTTATCGTGGCGTGTTTATCTTCTGCCGTTAGGTCAGACGATAGAAATGCCACTTGCACGCTTAGAGTAGCAGATTGACGGTGACCAACTTTAAACAGAACTTGATTCATTTTCACACACATTTATTAAAATAATAAAAAGCATAGACATTATGTAACTTTATTCTGAATGCTGTTTACAATTGACAATCTGAAGTTCCTTTGGTCTTGGTACGTTAACCTTATTCTCACATATCTCTGATACTTGACAAAGTGTCTATTCATTTATCTTCATGGCTATGTACAGGAATATGATAATCTTCTTAGGTGCAGACTGAAACTTGACTAAAGACTGGTACAGACTAATGCAGACTGGTACAGACTGTTCCAGACAAATGCAGACTGACTAATTGGAGGTCTGTACACTCGTTATAATACCTCGCACGTTCAGGTATCACTGCGCGAGTGTGATCCACTAGGAGAAAAGGTTCTATGTTAGCAGCAATCTCATTGGCTGCGTTACATATTAATATGCGGATCGGTGGAAGCAGAATTTGGTCCGTCTCTAAGGTAGCACCATCTCGTAGTGCAGAGATGGACGAGCGCTGCGCCTGCGCTGTTGTGCTTAGCGGAGCGCACTCTAGTGGGAAAGTTGTGTACGCACTGACTACGTGGAACTATGTACACAACACATAATTTATTTTCTAAACAATGCTTCACAGTTAACTAATCTTCAGCCTCTTTGGTGACACATTATATTGTCCCTGCTAGTAATTCCTATGTGCATCTCTCTGAGCAACACTGAATTTTCGCATTTAAGTCAAGGCTGGCAGTACACACTGCTCGTAAACTTTCCTCTTCAGACACATGGGAAATATCTGGAGAATCGTACTTAACTTACCAAAACACTCCCATCATTTTTACTCCTATGTTTATTTATTTTGTTACGCTACACACGAAAACTCGTAAACTGTTTCTGTGAGTGCATTGTTAACTTTTATTGTTTTCTTTTTAACTGGTTCGTTGTATATTATTTACCCGTTCATTGTAGAAATTTCAATGCACTAGATGCAAACAGAATAATGTCATCAACAAGACGAAGGAGAGTTACATACGTTTTGTAATTTGTACTCCTTCTTTGTATTCCCAGTTTAAGGATTTGAAAAGTACCTGTAGTGCTGCTAAGAACAGTTTCAGCGGTGTCAAATCTTCTTACCTGATCCCACTCGCCTCCGTAGTCGAGGTCGCTAACGACCCGCTAAGATGTTTTAGCCTGTTCAGTTCCTGGTAGTGGACTAGTTTTCGCTGCCAGTATTTGAGTGGCAAGGGAAGAAGAGGTGGTCCCCGATCACTAGACTTCGCGCTATTGGCTTGGATTGAATTCCACTGCTAATGGGCGTCGGACAGGAACACTGAGCCCGGCGAATCCCGTGGTGCTATTCGAGAGCAGCAGACTACGTGCCGACACAGAGTTTCACCCTCTCCCTTCTCTCACCGTCATACAGTACAAACATCAAGATAGAAGATTTAAGTGCTCGTTTTGCCTGCGCGCCGCTCGGGAGTGGAATGATAGAGAAATAGCTTAAAGGTGGTTCGATGAACCCTCTGCCAGGTACTTAATGTCATTTGCAGAGTAATCATGTAGATGTAGATATAGAATATGACAGAGAGGTACACACATCCTTACAGTTACCTACACTAAATAGATACACCTACGACAAAAATCTCAAACGCTACATGAAAAGGTGCCACTGTTTGTGCAGAAAGAAAACCCTTTTACCTTTAGGACTGCCGAAAAACCCAGAAGGGATTCCGAGGCAACAACTGCTCTCTCTATACGTGGTTCCAACCCCGATCTTATAACCTGATAAAATTTAATGAATTATGTCAAATACAATAGAGAAAACAATGCGATACTTAACAGTATAAGAGGAAAACCTGATTTGACAAACTGAAATAATCTCTGTTCAGTGACCGATTGCTGTCATTAGTGAACGATGCATATTTCTAAATTCCCTTTAAGAAAGGATTAATATGTGGGTACTGATAATAAATGCTAACTTGGATCTTTAGAAAGAGAAGATCCTTTCCTTCCGGTTATTACACTCAAATAAGCTGGGGCACCGTCTTTAATTATTTGGGTAGCAATGGGACGTTGAGCCGTAAGAACGGTTGCTTTCTTTTTCGTGTTGAATATTTTCGTTTAGACATGTAAAACAGGTTCATCACTTCATAAATAAAATTATTAGATGGAGAGTTCGGAGTTAATCTCAACCACATCCATTTTAGGCTATTTTTCATTGGAAACTACCATTCTATTGTCAAAACAAGTTACTTCCCTGTGAAGTATTGCACAAATTTCATAGTTAAATGAACACACACGAACTGGTATTAAACGTTTTGCTCTCAGAAGTACAACCATATTTTTTGTATGTTACAGTGAAGCAAGCCCACAAGAGTCTTATCTTATGACGCTTACAGATTCATGGTGTACGTTTGTTAATTTTTTCAGTCCCGAAGGCCAGTCAGCACGCCATAGGTGACGCCAACACAACACGCTTACTTCAAAAATAATCCAGTGCAGCTGAACACACGCGTTAGCGATGTACCATCAGGATGAAGATGACGGTGACATTGATGAAGACCAAAATGTTGAGAAATATTTTAGTAATCAGTTACGAGATGCGTGATACGAGGGTCGTTCAATAAATAATACCTCACATTTATTTTCTGAGAACATATTTATTGTTAAGAGTCAGAATTTGGTGACAATATACATCAACATGTCTTGTCCATGCGCTATTTTTCTACCTAGTCTTCATCACGTTCTATAACCGTACGCCAACGTTGTCGAAGAGCATGTATTCCCTGCTCGTAAACGCTCTTATCCTGTAGGAGTAACCACGTTTTCACTGCATGACTGACCCTCTCGTCATCTTCAAAGTGTGTTCCCCGTAGAGAATCTTTATGCGGTCGAAAGAGATGGAAGTCCAAGGGTGCTAGGTCTGGACTGCAGAGTGGATGAGGCAATGATGTCCAACCCATTTTGGCGGTGTGTTTCCGGGTTCTGAGACTAGTGTGTGGACGTGTATTATCGTGTTGGAGCAAGATTTCTGCTGGATTCTTGTCCGATCGAACACGTCGGAAACGGTTCTTGAGTTTATTCAGAGTCTTCACGTATGCCTTTGAATTGATGGTTGACCTTCTTGGAATCACATTCACGATTATTACGCCATCACAGTGCCAGAACACTGTCACTACGACTTTTCAATCAAAGGGGGTTGTCTTGAATGAGGATGATGTTGCTCCATGCATTGCCTTTTTGTTTCCGGCGTAAGGCGGTGCAACCAGCTTTCGTCCCTCCTAACAATCAGTGACAGAAAGGGTTCTCTGTACGTCTCAAAACGCTCCAACAGTTCAGATGGAATGGCCTTTTTTTGAATCTCGTGGTACTCCTCGTGAGCACCTCTTTGAATATCCGAAAGTCTCGATCATTGCAGACACTTTTCCAACGCTGACCGGCAACTGTAGAGCCAATTGTCGATTTGTGATGTGCCGGTCGGCAAGAATAATAGCATCCACACGATTCAGCAGTCGCTGTGACTGGACGTGCCGGGCGTGGCTGATCAGGGAGATCTGCTTCCGCATTTCCTGAGGCTTCAACTTCCTTTACGCACCACGCAACTCGACTCCCATCAACTGCAGCATCGCTATACACTGTACACTACCGTTTCTTTTTCTGCCCACAAGAAATCAATTACAGCACGTTGCTTGTAACGTGAGTCGTATGTAGACGCCATTTTGACGCTGTACTATGGCTCTGCCATCTGCCAGAACGGTTCGAAACTTCACCGGCACACTGAACAAACGTCAAATGTGAAGCACGAACAAGGACGTTTAGCTGTATATATTAATGGCTGTTTAAAAAATATGCGGGGCTTTACCTATTCAACGACCCTCGTAATATTAGTCTTTCTAAGCAACGCGTCTGTTAGGACTGAGGATATGAAAGGTCTGTATGTTAATGTAGAAAGAAACACATTTGTGTATATTCCTTAAAGTTTCAGAGGAAATATTATCCTTCCCAGCAAAGGTTGTAATATGTTATGGATGTACGAGGGCGTGCTGAAAAGTAATGCCTCCGAATTTTTAATGGGAATGCTCTTAAACCTTTTTCAGTGAAACAAACGTTATTAACATTCCACACCTTTATTCTTCGTGTATACATATTTATTTCTGAACATAGAAACCCTGGCATCGGACACCTTTCTACCAATGAGAGACCAGTTTGTTGATACCGTCCCTGTAGAGCGTTTGACCTTGTTGACGGAGCTACAATATCACCTCTGCTGGTACCGCTTCCTCGCTGTCAAACCGAAGCCCTCTAAGATGTTCTTTAAGTTCTGGAAACAGATAAAAATTGTATGGGACCAGGTCGGGACTGTATGGAGGATGACCGATGACTCGGAACCCAAGGCGTCGGATTGTTGCAGATGCCGCAGTGCTCGTGTGTGGTCTGGCACTGTCATGCAAAGGACAGAGTAGTCCATACGTTGACCAACTCTTCGGATTCGAAACTCGATTATGGCATGCTGTCTCTCACGCATCGACATGTTACAGGCTATAGTAAGAGCCCTCCAGTGGCAGAGGGCAGCAAATATCTGATACGAAGAATAATGGTATAGATTGTTAATAACGTTTGTTTTATTTAATAAGCTTTAAGATTTTTCTCATAGAAATCCAGAGGCATTACTTTTGAGCACGCTCTCGTAATGTGGCAATAGTCCATTGAAAAGCATACCAATCTTTGAAAACGATTTAAGAAGTAAAATACATCAGTGCAAGTGGCTCGCCTTTACTGTCCTTTCCCTCAAATTCAACTTTCATGGAGTTGGTTGACTTCAGTTTTCAATCCCCAGATGTCGCATACGGAGTTACTGGTGGAGAAGCTGGACCTCCGGGGCCAAGCTCTCACTCCTTGGGAAGGCGCGTCCACTGCAGCAGGAAGAGCGCCCTGGCCTCACACCGCAGTCCGTGCTCTTCAGGTTAGCGCGTGGCGGGGCGCTCCAGAGCGCTAACTCAGGCTGACTCAGACCCAATCACGAAGCCGCTCAGCGGCAGCAGGCGTGGGTAGCGTCTGGTTCCCGAGGTCCTGACCAAACAGGGGCACCACGGCGGTTGAGCCAGGCAAGCTACCTCCCCACTTCCTGCAGTCAAACATCAAAAAGGGCAAACTAAGCTGACAACTGATGGAACACTGAAAGTGCAGATTAAAATACCTTCTGCACCATCCAAAATTTTTCGCCCTTTAATATCCGTTGATGACTTGTACTGTAATTCTTAATCTGCAAGCTGTATTACGGAAACTATATTTGATATGTGCTGGATGTAAGAGTGTATTTGTTTCTGACAGCATATAATTCATTGTAATTATAATGTAAATAGACTAGCCAGCAGGGTGGCCGAGCGGTTCTAGGTGCTACAGTCTGGAACCGCGCGACCGCTACGGTCGCAGGTTCGAATCCTGCCTCGGGCATGGATGTGTCTCATGTCCTTAGGTTAGTTAGGTTCAAGTAGTTCTAAGTTCTAGGGGACTGATGACCTCAGAAGTTAAGTCCCATGGTGCTCAGAGCCATTTGAACCATTTAAATAGACTATTGTAAATTGCTGGGTAATAGTCAAGGGAACTTTATTTTTAATGTATCGATAACAACTAGAAATGGCAATAACTGTGCCGTTGTTTAACTTTGCGTATGGAGGGCTTCTATCACTCTGCGAGCAGATAGGAAGCAGAGCAGCCTGAGTCATGAAAGAGTGCATAAGTGTTTGTTGGGCACACCAGCATACGCTGTGTGCACTATGATCTAGCCAGTGCAGGCGCACCTAATTCGTTAAACCGCGAGTATTGAGAACACTGGAGGAGGGAAGAGGCGGAGGAAGCTGCCATTCTAAATTTTGCCTGTCCCATAGTTATCCGTGTAACTGGAGCAGCAGCAACAGCGGCAGCTCAGCATCGTCGTCAGCTACATTCATCGTCGTCAGCACAGCTACAACATCGTAGGACTTACATTGTACCGGCATTACCCAGTGACATTTCTTTCACAAACTTTCATAATTTTCTTCAATAATAAGCTTCAATAATTAAAACCGGGTCACTTGTGCTGTCATTGTTCTCAGACAACATCACCAAACAGGACCCCTTTCCTTTCCATGTAATCACCGAGAGTCGTAAAAATATGAAAACTGATTAACTACTTACTGCCAGTTTTGTTTATTTGCTAACAACCAGTTGCAGTCTGAATTTTGCTGCCTAAGTAACTGTTCATTCTTGCATTTCATAACATAGGATTAATTAATTTGTAATTCTGAGTGTTAACTTTGCTCAAAGTAACGTAAAATTTCACTTTCAGAGCTAATAACTAAAGATACAATACAAATTAAGAGTGGGCAATTCCATTTATTCTGCATTTAGCTTAGCTGGTAACTTCTGCTGGCTTGGTACGTACCTTATTGTTATGTTAAAAGTAAATCAGTTGCTCATTTGCTTAAAGTAAATTCAGTTCAGTCTGTCAATATTTAGAAGTAAATTGCTTGCCTTTTTTCCAAATTTTGCATTACGTTATGCAGAGGTTACTCAAAGTAATTTTTTATGAAACGAAGTTTCAGTTGGTCAGTCAGTCATTTATTTAACCCGCAACTTCACTTAGCATGACTTTTAAATTAGTTATTTCGGACAGAGTAACTGTAAACTCAGTGCCTTCTGATTTATTTATTTTCTTGTCAACTGTTGTCTTGTGGAAAAGAGTGACAACCTTATGTTGCCACGTCAGAAATTATTTGCTTGATTTTCTTTGGCATTACCTTAATTAGGATTTTGGATATTCATGGCTCTAGTGGGCTGGCGACCGTTTAATTATCCAGTTTAGATAATCAGTATTTTTTGTATTAAAAATGTAATGGGAAATAAGTGTTATTGAGGGCATGTAAAAGTAATTCGCGATGTTAGTGAGGGCTACTACGCCATCACTGAACTCAAATTTCTTTCTGAACATCATACAAAAATTGACCTTTTGGAGCTTACAAATAAACTTGGTGGAACATTTTTTCCGCTAGGGACAGCAGCTACAAAGTTAAACTGCCGTAGCGTTCACCGATCATGAAGATGGTACCCAGTAAATTGTGGACACAACCGCTAAAGATCATGTGATACGATCCCACCAGGTACAGGGAAGCTGATCTGGGTGAGCGTAGGTATGGATCTACATAAGGATTTATTATATGTTATGGTGCTATTGGAAACTAACAAAGATATGGATGAGTAACACTGTTCTGTACACAGAGGTATATTACACGTCACACATATGGACTGAGATTTTATTATTCTCGTCAGTCTTGATAATTTTGACACTTATGAACTGAGTCTGCCTAAGAATTTATTAATTTCCAATTTAGATTTGACAGAGGAGGGTGATATAGACAGGTCAAGTGAAGATATTTGACACAAGTAAATCATCAATGCAACTGCCTTACATGAGAAAGTGAACATTTACAGGGAAATGATAGAGGGGCAATGGAAGCTCTGTTACAGCATTTAACGGATTTGTTTGATCTGAGTGGTCCATTAGCAGTGACACCATTCATGCAACACAGAATTTCAACAGGGGATAATACTCCAGTGTACAAGAACCCATATCGAGTTCTGAAGTGTATCCAGCCAGTAATGGAAGAATTTATCGACCAGCAGCTAACTGATAGTATTATTGAGCATAGTGACAGTTCCTGATGTGGGGCATGTGTAATTTTGGTAGCAAAAAAGTCAGCATATGTCTCTAAAAGACTGTGACTGCCGACACCTCAATGCAGGAACGATCACAATGTACATCTGAGACTCTCGGTAATGGATTTAAAGAGTGGATTCATTAAATGGAAGTATTGCCAGTGGATTGACTAAAGACAACTTTCTACATCCCAGGAGGTCATTTCAAATGTCGTCAAACGCCATTTGGACTCAACAATGCACCCACCATATTTCAGAGATTACTGGATGGTGTATTTAGGGGATTTAAATCAAATCAATGTTTGATCTATGTAAATGACATAATATTGTTTTCAAAGGACATGGAAAAGTATGTGTGACAATTGGAGGAGGTATTCGTAAGACTGACAATAGCATGACTAATGCTAAACATCGGTAAATGTCATTTTGCAGCAACAAAAATAAATTATCTTGGGCACATAATTAGCAAAGAAGGTGTGAGAACAGATCCACGCTTGGACTCAGCAGTTCAGGATTTTTCGCCACTGAAGACAGTTAAACAATTGCAGAGTTTCGTCAGTCTCTGCAAATGCTGGGCCTTTTGAACCATTTGTTACAGAAATGAGCAAAATTTGAATGATTTATCGAATGTCAGAAGGCGTCTCATACTTTAAAGCGAGCACTGATATTCTACCAAGTTTTGATATTCCTCAATTTCGAAAAAGAGTTTGTTCTGTTTTTTTGATGCAAGTACTACAGCTCTCGGACTTGTCCTAGGAGAGAATATAGACAGTAAAGAACATCCTGTAGTACTTGCATACTGACAGCTGAACAAAGCAGAGTAAAATTATTATATGACTGAGAAGGAGATGCTGGCAGTAATATATGATATTATGTACGTCCACTGCTATTTTTAAGGCCAAAAGTTTAAGGTAGTGGCAGATCACACTGCTCTCAAATGGTTGCTAGGATTGAATAATCCTTGCAGCAGATTAACAAAGTGGGCACCCTATGTGAGTCAATTTGATTACACAGTAATACACAAGCGAGGCAAAAGGCATGATAACAGCAACAGCTTGAGTAGAAATACTGCAGTTCTACTAACACTGGGCAGGATCATTGGTGAATGGCGAAAGGCTCAAACTGCATAACCTCAGTTTGTGATGCGTGGAGGCTTGCTGTGCAGAATAACAGAGTGTGGATTATGAGTGGTAGTACCTGCGACTTTCCAGAATGAAGTCTTGACACAAGTACATGACTATATGTTGTCAGGTCATTGTGTGTGCAAAGAGCAATTGATAGATGAGTAGCAGAAAAATGTTGGTGGAATACTATTAAACGACTTGTCAAGCGGTATTCCAGGAACTACATACCCTGTGTGCAATGAGCTGATCTTAGCCACTAACTGATTCCTTTCAGAAGTCTACTGGAAGCGACTAAACCGTTTTAAATGCTTGGAATGAATATTTTAGGCCCATTTAATAAAACACCAGCAATAAATAAATATATATAGATTATAATCTATCATTCTCACGCAAAAGGGTGTACAGTTGCTCAAGCATTAGTAAATAATTGGACGTCCCATTTGGCATGCTAATTACTGGCCAGGGTACTAATCTCACATTTGATCTTATCAAGCAATTGCGTCGATTGTTCTGTATTCGCAAGCTGTGAATAAGCCTCTTTCACCCTCAAGCCACTGGAAGAACAGAGAGAGTTCATCGCACGATTTCAAAGATTTTGAGCTATTGTATTATCAAAAATCATATAAATTGGGATGTATGTTTAAATTGTGTAATCACCACATACAATTGTAAAGTCCAAACACCTACTGGTCTTTTGCTATATAAGGTAATACATGGGAGGAAAATGCCTTCACCTTTTGAAGTGATTAAGCCAAACCTTGGATCTAACATTGATTCAATAAAAAAGTCTGGTCAGAAATTGAGAGACATTTGGCAACAAGTAAAATGTGCAGACATGAAAACTTTAGAACAACAATAGCAGGTAGCACACCTTGTAGGGAGCTTACTGCAATACGTTGTTGGTCAATGGGTATTAGTCATGAATCTCATGGCATCAAAAGGCAAAACAATAAAATTCGGACCCAATACCATGGACCATAACAAGCAGTGGAAATAACGTCAATGTTAAACTACAGACGCCAAAGATTACTTCAATTATCCACATGGGACATATTAAGGCTTTTAAGAGCGCTGTAGATGCATTTCCACAGATACCAGCAGCAGGCGAAGCCTCGAGGAATAAAGAAGAAACAGACAAGTGATGGCCAGGGTACATTTAAAATGCCTTACATCTTTAAGCCACATCGATAGATAATATTTCATAATATTGTTTACGTATATTACACTTCTTTTTTTCTTATGTAGAGTGTTAGGAAATCGTCGAGTTCTATTCTGTACTATTGATAGTATGTTTTAAAGTGGTTTTTTTTTTTTTACTTTATCGAGGGATCGGCGTACTGTTGTTTATGTATATGGTGGTAGAATTTTGTCCAGTTAATCTCCCCTTCTGATGGGAGCGGGAGATAGTGATAAAGATTCCTTTCTCTCAGGGTACAGGAACATACCAAAATTTTATTAATACTGTCAGAGCAAAGAGATGGCTGCACTCTAATGCCGTTGGAAGACATACAGAGATGCCAAAGGGATAGTGTTAGTATCTGTCCAAGTAGGATAATACAGATTGGTGCACAGCCATATAAGGTTCAGTTGCTCCTGGGAAAAACCGAAGCATCTGAATGTCAAAGGGAAGTGTTAATGCCATATCCGCATTTCCAGAGAGTAGGCACCCACTGTGTCTACACAGTTTTTTCACCAGAAGTATAGTAATCTGTTAATAACACGGGAAACCAACATGTGTGAATAGAGTGGAATTACTGGATGGCAGAATATAACAAAAGTAGGACTTGTGAGTTACGTTCACTGGTATGAACACATTTAACTGGGAACAACCTATGTTGTGCTGCCCCCGAGAAGCTGTTAGAGGTGCTGCCTACCAAAAATTTAATCTCCCTGAACAATACCCTGAATCTGGACAGTCTACGCTTACTAGACGAAGTACTAGGGAGGATTACGCCTGAACAAATGTTATAACACATACAGAAATTGTGACAGTATCATCACTATAAGCATTTCATCTACCAGCGCTGTAGTGGTTCTGATTACGATTTGTGTAATCTACTTCTGTTTTAAATGAAAGTCAGTGCAACACTCAGATGTACCTGTGCATCAGATACCCATTGATTGGTTTGTAAATAAAGCTCAGACATAGTAAGCGATTTACGTGTAAATTAATAGATGAAACTATATGTGAATAATGGTGATACTGTGTAAGAAATGGTTTGTGCAAGAACATATACTACCGATTAAATGTATCAACCGCTGAAAATCATATAAATTAGCTGTATGGTAGCAGAAGAACAATTGTATAATGTGTGACTATTGATGCAAAGTATGTAGGATGAATTTATTACGAATACTCCAAACTGAAAACGTCTAGACTAATTTTCTGATGCAAGGGAGAGATGTTACATCCGAGTATAGTATCGCCAGTGGACACTAAAAATTCGTCCAAGTTCTATCTTGGCAGCTACTGGAAGCCAAACCGCCTGTATCAATGATCAGTAGACTGCCAACTAGGGGGCTAGGGGGAAATGTTGAGTGAGCTGTGGCTAACACAGAAGCTATCACAGCACGAGGGAACGACTGAGTGCCCATGTCTTCAAATAAAGCTTAATGACATCACGGAAGCTGAGAGAGACTGTCATACCAGCGACAAAACATAGGTTCGTTAGGAAGGCTAGGTATAACGCAACAATAAGTATATAGGTGCAAAGACAGCAGGAAAGATCCTCTGAAAAGTGAAGCTGCGAAAGTTTGAAGTCACTGGGAGAGGTGACAGCAAGAGGCAACCAGGACACATGATGTCACAACCATCCCCACCGCCACAGAGCACACAGCAAGCGCTAACATAAATACCCCACCCACGTAAATAAATGTTTCGTTGCTGATTACCGAGTGCTGTTTGCCAACTCCCCAATGTGTAGCCTCAGCTCTTGTGTCAGTTGCAGCTATCCAATGAGAGGAAAGGCATGCCTCAATATCATCGATCGTCTATGAAACCACGAGTCCGGATGGAGGGACGCTGCAGCTGCCAGCTGCACTGCCAGCTTCCGAGGCCACACTCATGGGGCACAAAGGCCACCATCATCCTGCAGGTCTGCTGGAGGCTTGATCTACGTGACCTGGACACTGTCAACTGCCTGTGAGTGGGTGGGCACCTCTGCTGCTTGTCTCATTCCTGTGGCAGACACCAATACTGCTGGCTCCTCTTCCCTAAAGCCGAGTCCTGAGAGCCTGTGAGTGCTTCAGGTGCACCTGGGGTGAGATTCCTGAGTGTAAATCTTCGACGTCTATGAGAGATCTTTGGATTCCGCGGTCGACGGCCGCCCATGACGTTGCAGCCGCCACCTGACACTTTGCTGTGCTGACGATACTGCAAGATGAGTGCAAGCTGGTCTCCTGCCACTGACGAGGCTCTACACTGCCGGCCCGGGTGTGGCGCGGCACTTTGGAAGACAGTCTTGTACTACTGCCTAATAAATGTGTGTTTGTCAGTGAAGTTTCCTTGGCGCTCTTGAGTGTAACTAGGATCTCACCACTGTATCCTATACAGCTCTCTTCCGAGAACCGTAGGAGACTGGAACCGGACCTGTATAGTAGGTGCTGCACTAATGTCTCCCAGTCTGTCATCATCGTCCCAGCGGATTGTCTCAAGGTCGATAATATACTTAGTGATTGAACTTTGTTCGCTGAAAGTATATGTGGAAAACCCAAAAAAATTTTATGATTTGGTCCTTTACATATGTCTCCCATTTTTTTATTTTTGTTTGGTGTAAAAACTTAATCCTTCATAATTTTGTTTCACTGTTTGATAGAAACCCAGCCTTTTTTGTCGTTCTTTCTCCTAAGGATCTGCGGTAGTACCTTCTCGCCTGCCTTGTTCTACATCTTAAGGATTGTAGGGTGGGCCTCCAGGGAATTTTGAACTCTTTTGACTTCCTAATAGATGTTTTTATACTCGTGTCTTGAGCATCTGCAACAGTCGCACCAATCCGTTGGCTTTGGCGTCAACTTCAAGACCACTGCCATGCAGTGGCGCTGTCATCAATTCTAACTTTAAAATTTCCCAATTGACTTTGCGTGAATCGTATAGTATTCGGTCTGGGCGTTAGCGTCTGAGTCATTATCAACTACTGCCATGAGATTATGGTCACTTCTTGCAAGACCTCACAGACTTTCCAGTAATGTGGTCATTAACTTTCGAGTTTGCATGGGTGATATGTATGTTTTCAGCAGTGGGTAAGTCGATAGCCGGTCAAAACCTGAATACGGACCAAGCATGAAAACAAGAAGAAGGTGTTCTGAACTGTGAAAAAAGAATCAAAATAGAAACGGTGCGCTGTCCAAGCTCAAGCTGTGCAACGTCGGGCAGGTAGCAAGATTCACGGTGTTGTGGTTATGTGGCTACAGTGTTGGACGGCAGACCGAATGATCAGGGTTTAAATTGCCCTCGTGCCCCTTTTTTCAACAATTCTGGACTTTCCGGACGGTTATTGACGTTTCTGGCCTCCTTCTGCATTCTTAGCAAATATCATACTGTACATTGGTTGTAGAATATGAGTCGTGTGGTAAGAATAAGTTACCGTCGCAAGTAAATGCGACGAATAGTGAGAGAGGGAGAGATATCGCATAGATCTTTCACAGAAATGAAAACAACAAATAAACTGGTGTGAACTACGTTACAACAAAGGAATTCAAGAGTCAAAACTTACAAAACGGAATGCAAGAGTCATAACGTGTGGTACTCGCGTAGAACAAATAGGAGGTAAGTATATCTGGAAGTCCCTTTCTTACACCTCGCTATTGCAAACGGACGTTACGTCACGACACAGGCAGAAATCTGAATACAGGAATCAGACACGTCAATGACCGAACGTACAGTTCATAATTTTGCAAGAAAAAAAAATTCAGAGAGGACAAAGGAGATTTGAACACAGATCTTCTCATTCGTAGTCCAACGCCATGACCACATAACCACGACGCCACGGCTATTCAAATCCGCTCGATGCTGCATATCTTGAACTTGAACCATTCACTGCTTCGATTTTGCTTACTTTTTCTCAGGTCGGTACACCTTCTTCCTGTTTTCATGCTTGATCCGTGTTCAGTTTTTGACAGGCTCTCCACTGGGCCATCTTAACACTAAATCTGAGGGGGCTGCTACGGGGAATTTCCCTTGTAAGCCAAAAAGCCACTGTGGGTGTGATGGTACTGCTTATACTACCCTCGGTACAATTGAGCTATGTATCGACAAGTTTTGTGTGAGCACTACTCATCCAGGCTGGGGAGCAATATTCCACAACAGCGTAAACCAACCCTAGAGCTGAAGTACGTAGGGTCGATGCAGTTGATCCCCATGATATGCCACAGAGTAATAAATAACAAAGAGAAAACTTAATTTTTTTACTGCAAGAAGGTCATTTTGCTGGTAAATTACACTAATTTCTCTCATCTTTCAATTTATGAGCATTCTATTGTTCTGCCTAAGCTGCTAATACAACAGTGAGCGAATGTTCCCGGCGTCGACGCCACACTGGTTGTGTGATATCGCGCTCGTTTGCTGATGCGAGCCGGCCGCGGTGACCGTGCGGCTCTAGGCGCTCCAGTCCGGAGCTGCGCTGCTGCTACGGTCGCAGGTTCGAATCCTGCCTCGGGCATGGGTGTGTGTGATGTCCTTAGGTTAGTTAGGTTTAAGTAGTTCTCAGTTCCAGGGGACTGATGACCACAGCAGTTGAGTCCCATAGTGCTCATAGCCATTTGAACCATTCTTTGCTGATGCGACGCAAAATCCAACTGTTGCCATAGGGCCAGTGGTATGAGTAAAGTCAGTTCTTTCTCCCCTTCTCTAATGCAACTGGAAATAACCAGAATGAAATTCAGTATCACAATCTTAAGAAAATCTATGACTTCGTGCTGCAGGTTCTGTATAGACTGAACAGGCAATTTTTAATAATAGTCAGATGTTTTGCTCTGCTGCTGTTGCATGTTTATGAACTTGGTTTCCGTGTTTCCCTCGTTTATGAACTGCCTTTATCTTAAGGAATTCCTGATAGTTTCTAATCTTTTCTTTGAAATAGCATGCAGTGATATAAAGGCCTTTTGACAAACAGACAATTCTGTCATTGTCTCTCATTATTCTAACCCTATAATGAAATGCATTATCAAGCAAAGTAGCTGTTGTCTCATCTCTGTGAGGCCCTCGGCGTCGTACATTTTCAACAGAAATCAGTACTGTCAGGTGAAAACTTTGCTCATTCCAGTCCCTCAGAAAACTGAAGTTAAATATTAATGTAGACTTCTCTGCATGTGTTAGCAAATCAGTACAATTATTCTTACAGTTACAATGCTCTCCTATGCCTTGTGACATTTTTCTTAGCTTTACAGATATTTCAGATTGTCTACCATAGCTCTGTCTTTTTCTAGAACTGCCGCTGCAACTTGACTCTGGATATTCCATCACACACATCACGCCACGAAATTCAGTTCCACCACAGCTCAAAGCAAAGAAGCTAATGCCAAATCTGCTCTGTGTTAGCTTCGGCTATGACATTGCATTTAACAGTGTCAACAATGGGACTTCCATAAAAGCAGACAAAAAAATCAATACAGCTCAGAAATCCGCGTCTGCTGGACTTCACCCTTTCTGTCCATGTATTGGACGGACTTGACCCGTTTTCTCCATGTACATCATATTTTAATCTGGCTACAACTCCGTGACTATACCCATCACATTCCTTTAAGTTCACCCAACTGAAAGTACATATTATGAACTTCATAACGATACCACTAACTCATTTTCATAAGATTTGGACTTAACACCTTCTTTCTGTGTAGTTTTCATATTATTATTGTTATTATTATTTATTCGTTCTCAGAAACTTTCATGTCGCTTATTTTCTCACTATTTTTTGAATATGAATTCGCAAAATGACGCACTGGATGTTCTTGTTTACCTTTGCTGTTCACCTAATTTTCAGAGTAAAGGGAGAATATCGCGTCAGAAAAGCTAATAAAGTGAGCTGGTATTCTAGCTATAAATCTTCAACCATTTCTGGTGATTTATCACTCTGACGATAAAGCAGTTAACGTCGCAGTATGTTACCCAACTATAAAACGAGTAAATGCGCCAAAACTACCAGAAAACACGAATGCACGGCCTTGATCAGCCCAGAACGGTTTACTGTGTCATCAGTTGACTTCATTAAATTAACTGAAAATGGCAGAAAATGTTGCATGACACTGGAATTCTGATGCATCTGTAACGAAGTATGGAAAGGTTGAAATGTTGAGTATTTATTGCTTTTGGGTCTAAAACCCAGTGTCCTGGTCCAGTATAGAAATTTTCGTCATGTAATTTCAAGTTCAGGTTTATTAAGTGATACTGGTTAAAAAGAGGTATACCACGTCTCTTTATGCGTAGTCCGCAATGAAGATAGCTTCTGTGTTAGAATCGTAAGTTGTTCACGGTGAACTTTCTCCAGAGCATTTGGCGCTGTAATGGCTTTTTTCTAACCTGTCATTCTGTATTAACTAGTCCAAACAAATGATCTTTAATAGGTGGTTGGTAAACATTTTAGAGAGCAAGAATACTTCGAATTATCATCGAACTTCAGGGGTCCAGAAAAAGTTGAAAAGTCTCTTATACGGAATGAAAATTTAGTTTTTGGAAAGGATTACAGGATGATTTATGAGGTTGAGTTACGGGTATTAATTGTCTCATATAGCAATGAGAATAAAAACATTTTAGAAATGTCATTTATTGTAATGAATTTGAGTTTACAAGCGATAAGAACTGTCTCATTTCTAATATGGTGTCCCTCATATATGTAGTCTCGAGATTTTTATATACATCTTAAATTATTGCAATTACAGAGCAGTGTACTCTAGTGGTCGATTGTGGTAACAATTTTGTACAGTCAGATGACAATAGAGGAGAGGTTAGAGAACCTCTAACTTAGTTACGTTATGTGGACTACTAAGTGCAGATCAGGCGGAACCCAAGTCAGGTCTTTCGGATACTTTCTGACATGGTAGTACATAAGAGAGCTACAACGGCAGAAAATATGGCGAAAAGGTAGAAAGCCATCCGAGGTTTGTCTCTTCTTGCAGACTGGCAGTTAGACCTCAACATAAACAAATGCTACGTGTTGCAAACTAGATGTAGGAAAGGCAGGTGCCAGACAAATTCGTTGAAAGAATCAAAAGTAAATTTAATTTGTCCACCAAATGGGTGACTTACAAAATTCGCTATGTAATAAATCTTATATATTGTTTGACAGTATAGAAATATATTTTCGATAGAAGCAATAAGGAGGATCAAAAGAAGAGAAGCGTTATTCATCTTGGCTTAGTTTGGTATCTGCGAGAGCACCATTAACATGCTGCTCCATATCCAATGGCTGGCGCTCATTAAAAAACGCTTTCTATCTTAGGAACAAGTCTATTGTTTGATTTCCAGCAATGAACTTTCCAATGATAATGAAGCAACATCTTACTTCCTACCACGTTCGAGGTGTTTTCGAAAAGTGATGGGAGTATCGGGTGTTGTATTAGTCCGATTCGCGTGATTCTTCGATATTGTGTTATTAATCATCTTTGAAAAGTGCCAGTACAACGTTAGCTACGTCTGATATTTAGTCTTTTGTAAGCTGTTATGATGGCTACATGTGTTTCGGGAATATCAGAGATGGTTTTCTGTACAACATGAGACAGAGAATTAGCATTAAATTTTGCTAAAAGAACGTTATAAAGTGCAGCAAAGCCATAGAAATGTTAAACTTTTCTTTTGGTGAGCTTACTACGAGTGAAGCAAGTACGAATGATATAAGCTTTTCGAACAAGACAAGCAATACGTTGAAAATGACGAGCGCCCCGGACGACCCCCAAGCCCCCAATCGCTGAAATCGTAGAAAACGTGAAAGAAAATTAATTGGCTCATGTCATGATATTTTTTGAATGTTTTGGGTGTGAAACATGTGACACCAAAATTTGTTTCAAAACTGTTAAATTTCGAACAAAACCAGCGGCGGTTGTAAGTTGTTCAGGAGTCGCCAGACGGAGCGAATAACGTGGTAACTTGTAGAACTACTAAAACACATTATAACAGACGATGAAACATGGGTTTACAGATAGGTTAAATTGTCCTATTGCACGTGTTCTGGACCAGCGAGACCGAAAAATCTCGACAAGTACTATCAACTGTAAAGGTTGTGCTCACTGTGTTCTTTGACTTTAACGGCACTACACTGAAGTGTATTGTGCTACACTCAGGAAACTGAGGAAACAACTTCAGCCTGTTCGCTCGATTTTGTTGAAAAATAGGATTTTGTAGCCAGACGAGTGGGGAATAATATGGTATATTGCAATCCTAAATAAAACCAACCTGTTTTCAGGAAAAAAACTGTTTCATTACTTATTCAGCGCCCCTCTTGTTATAGTCTTTCCATAAAGCAAAGATTGCCGTTATTTTTTTGACTCACCTCGTACTATCTCGTGAAATGGTGATCGAAGAAATTCGAATTCATATTGAGGCTTACGTTCAATCTACGTGGAAACCATTCACGAATAAAACAGTAAAGGAGAGAAGTAGAAAAAGTAACACAAAGTCCCTTCCATTACACACTGTAACGTTGCATTGCGCACTGTAGTAGACTGAATACAAGGATGGGGTCAGCATATGTGGCCAGTTTCGAGAACACTAATAAGGCCAATACTGTGGGATAAACCTGTCTGTTGTAGTCCCTTCAGAATAGGACGGAGATAAAATTTGCTTTTCATTGTTTAGGGAATTTGGGTAGCCAAGATTACTTCCAGTCAGTGCTGTATGTGTATCCAATATCCCGCTTCCTGCATGTATAATAGCAGCAGATCGTACAAATGATAATTTCATGGGAGAGAGTATAACTTGGCGTCCTTTAAGCCAGTACGAAGAATAGTAAAGTCACATAGTGCTAACACAGTAAAACCGACATTTATGAAAGCACATTCACCGTAATGGTAGGTAATGTATCACGTGTTAGGTACAGTACCGTTAGCTTCGGTTTTATTGCTACCCCGTAAGGCTACATTTCCGTTCCAGCGAGCTAACAACGCAGCGTGATGTTAACAAGCCAAGCCTGCGCAGCTACGGGCGAGACTGCTCTCAAGGGAAAGACTCGCAGTTGGCGTTCCCTGGTGCGCGCTAGCTGTTACGGTACTGCGCACTGCGCGAGCACGTGTACGTTAGGGTGAGGCAAACACCCGACACCACTGAAATCCTGTTAACTTGTGCATCTCCCACATTATTTGCTGCTCGACTCTCTCAGACACCTTACCTTTGCCTCCTGTTTGTACGTTATGGTACATTCAGTTATTATCACGTTCTCCTCTTTCTTTTACGACCTTTCATTTTCCTACAGTCAAAATTATACAAAACTTCCTGGCAGATTAAAACTGTGTGCCCGACCGAGACTCGAACTCGGGACCTTTGCCTTTCGCGGGCAAGTGCTCTACCATATTTTTTTTTTAAGTTTTTCCAGACCTTTTTTTTTGTCAACATAAATGAGTATACAGTCTCACCATCCGCAGCAACCTTTTTTTTTTTTTTTGGGAGCACAGGAGAAAGAAAAAGAAAACAAATAGGCTGCAGATAGAGAGCTATGTGTGAAAAGGATAAACATGTGTAAGGAAAAAAAAAACTTAGAAGAGGAGGAGAAAAGAGAAGTGAAATAAAATAGGAATACTTTCCGCACCTGCTCCACTTTGGCGCGCCATCAGAACAAAATACATTCTATCATTGACCATTGAAGGGGAACGTGGGATCGTCCAGTCTTGGCTGGCACGGTTCGTTGAGATTCCAGCTTTGAGGCGGGTTGGTGAAAATACTCTGTAAATAGTTCGCGAAAGTGGCCCGATAGTGTCGATGTCGGCGAAGGGTGTGGTGATGTACTTGGAGGCGTGTCCAAAAGTCCGCCGGATCGACGATGTCGTCCCGGAAGAGTTAGTTGACAGTCATGCCACTGATCCATGTGATGGCGTGCCACTTAGCCGATGGAAAGTTGGTCGTGTCGGGATATATCATCATGGTAGGAGAAACGTGATGTGGTGGTACTCGGAGGTAGAAAGCCACAATCTTCTGTACGAGGGTCCAGACAGCTGCTGCTGGCCCACACTCAAAACGATGTAAATCTATACCTTCGACATTGCACTTGAGGCACAGGGGTGAGTCCACCAGTGCGATGCGATGCAGTTTCTGTCTTGTAGTATAGTTGACGATAAGGTACCACATAGAGGTGGTGTCAGTGGTGTGATATGGTTGGTGGATCGTTTTCCAAACTGTAGGCCATGAAACCTGGGGGTGACGTGTTTCGACGGGGTTGCGGGGTGGAGACTTCCGGAGAAGGCGGTAGATGTCGCGGGTGGTCGTCTTCCTGGTCCTGGGGAGCTCGGTGCATATGTAGCTGTACTCCAAAAAGGAACGGCCGATATGTGACATCGGAGGTGGGATGTGTGCCAAAGACGTCGGTGGGCGTCCCGAAACAGGTGCGAGCTCGGTGGTCAACATTCCAGTAAAACTAGCATTTTGGCTTTTCCATAACCGGAGCATAGTATTGGTGTAAAGTGCCGTAGTCCTGGCTCTCACATTAACCTGATCGAGGCCACCATCCCGCTTCGGTAAGGTGAGAGCTTCATACTGGACTTTGAAGATGTGTCCAGAGCAAATGAAATAGCCGAAAGCCGCCTGTAATGGGGCCGCCATTGTCGCAGTGATGGGCAGAATCTGCGCTATATGGGGTATCCGGGCTGCCAGATGGGTATTGACGAAGGTGACTCTCTGGCACATAGTCAGCGGGCGTAGTATGTGATTTTGTATGTTGGCCCGGATGCGTTGCAGCAGCGCCCGAAAATTGATCGCCGAGGTGCGGCGAATGTCTCGCGTGTACACCAACCCGAGACAACGAAGGGTGTCCACCAGTTGAAATGGGACTACGCTGTCTGCGGGAAGGCCGCGGCCGATCTTCATGGCGCATGATTTTGCCACGTTCATAGCGCTCCCTGCCCCTGCACTGTAACGGGTAATCCACTGCATCGCAGCTTGTACATCGGCCGCTGAACGTACGACGAGGGCCAAGTCGTCCGCGTAAGCTCGGCAGCGGAACATATGATCCCGGAGTGGAATACCTGTCAAACGTCGCCGTAATCCGCAAATGAGTGGTTCCATCGCAATGGCATAAAGCACCGTCGATAAAGGGCAACCCTGCCCTACTGAGCGTTCAATCCGTATAGGTTATGTAAGTCTGCCGTTGACGAGAAGTCTGGACGTTGCTCCACGAAGGAGCCGCATAATCACTTGCGTGAACGTCGGGGGAATTGCCATTCGGTCCATCACTGCGTTGAGGAACGCATGATTGACGCGGTCAAACGCTTGTTTGAAGTCGATGGAGGTTAAAGCGCCTGGCAGTCGCGAGTGTGTTGCCACAGCGATCACATCTCGATATTCACTGAGGGCTGTCTGTATATTACGATCGCCGTCTAAAGATGTTTGTTCGTTGGAAACAATGTCTCGTAGGACATGTTTGAGTCGCACTGCTAGAAGGCGTGTGAAAATCTTGAAGTCGGAATTGAGTAACGTGATCGGCCGATAACTGTCGAGTCGTGTTCCTCCTGCGGGTTTCGGGACTGGCACAAGTAAGCCTTCCATGAACATTGGTGGCGGGTTGGCCGCGCCGGACAAAAGTTCCCAGTACATGTCCCTCCATCGTGGCATCATCAAATCTTGGAAGGTTCTGTAAAATTCGAGAGGTAAACCATCCGGACCGGGAGATCGATACAGAGACCCTTTGGCCACAGCGCCTTGGACGTCGTCGGTGGTCACTTCAGAAGTCAGGAGGGTTGCAGCTGCTGCGTTTAGGGTACCATGTGTCTCCTGGGCAACCTCAGCAATGGCCTCTGCACTGGCAGGTACTTCTTGATAGAAAAGTCTATAGTGCGTTGTAAATGCATCCGCAATGGTAGCTTGCGAAGTCAGCCGTCGTCCATCAGGTAAGTCTAAAGTCGTCATTAAAGCCTGTCGGCGTCGACGAACATTTTGAACAATATGATGCATATCTTGGCTGCGTGCTCGTACAATGGCTCCCTCTAGACGGCATCTGGTCAAGGTTAAAATCTCTGGCTTGAGTTTCCAAGGTCCTGCACTGCGCCATATAGATTGTCGACGTAGGTTCATGGTACAGATGTAGATGTCATGATCCGAAAAGGCAGACGGCCAACGTTCCGCGTCGAGGAGAACTGATTTTAGAGCGTTAGAGATGTATATTCTATCAAGTCGGCTGGCGAAGTGGCTCGTGATGTGTGTATACCCCGGGCGGACGCCGTGTACCACTCGCCAACTGTCGAGGAGACGAAGGCGGCGGACGAGGAAGCGAAGTTCCGGACATGTGGTGAAATGGTGGTATTGGTCTGTGCGCTGGAGGACAAAGTTGAAATCTCCACCTACGATGAGATGATCGTATCGGCCGAGGAATAAAGGCGTGATATCTTCTGTGTAGAACTGGGAGCGATCCCTCCGTCTATCAGTGCCCGATGGGGGGTAGAGATTTATGATTTTGAGTCCTTCAACTGTTATGGCCACCCCTCGCGCTGTTGGGAGGTATGCGACATCGGAAACTGCAATCCCTTCTCGGAGGAGGATGGCTGCGCCTGTGTGTTCCATAGCTGCAGGGGCGGCGTACGTCTCATATTCATAACACCAAGTCCAAGTTGCTGTCCTCAGTTCTTGTAACAGGGTGATGTCGATGTCCGCTGCTCTTAGCGTGTCATGGAGCAGTTGAAGTTTAGCGTGGGAGCCGATATTATTAGTAGTGATAGTAGCTATTCGGTACGCCTGCTGGAAGTCCATAGAAGTCGCAGGAGTCGCCGTAGAAACTTCCCCCATTTTAGTGTTGGTCTAACGGAGGAACAGATTTCATTTCCGCATCAGATGGGGGTGGGAAATACGTGTCATCTGCCCATGAAAAATGTCCGACAGGTTTGACATCGGCGAGAGGTGGCAGCGCTGGCCGAGTCGGCTCAATTGCGTCGGTGACAGCAGGCGTGCAATGTTCCATGGCTTCTGGGCGTGGGGCTTGCGCACGATCTCTGTTGGACGGTTTGTAAGTAGGCTGTTTATGTTTTCTTATTGGCAACGTTACGTAGCGCTCAGTATGAAAATCACTGGCTGTGTTGTGTGCAGTCTGTGGCCAGTTTGCATTGTTGCCTGCCATTGTAGTGTTGGGCAGTTGGCTGTTAACAGCGCATAGCGTTGCGCAGTTGGAGGTGAGCTGCCAGCAGTGGTGGATGTGGGGAGAGAAATGGCGGAGTTTTGAAATTTGTAAGACTGGATGTCATGAACTACTGTATATATTATGACTTTTGATGACTATTAAGGTAAATACATTGTTTGTTCTCTATTAAAATCTTTCATTTGCTAACTATGCCTATCAGTAGTTAGTGCCTTCTGTAGTTGAATCTTTTATTTAGCTGGCAGTAGTGGCGCTCGCTGTATTGCAGTAGTTCGAGTAACGAAGATTTTTGTGAGGTAAGTGATTTGTGAAAGGTATAGGTTAATGTTAGTCAGGGCCATTCTTTTGTAGGGATTATTGAAAGTCAGATTGTGTTGCGCTAAAAATATTATGTGTCAGTTTAAGCACTGTCTTGTATAATTGTTCAAAGGGGACGTTTCATATGGCGACCCTGCCAGGATACCTCACTGGAATCTTCTGATTTTGTCTTGTAGTTTGTGTAATTAGTGTAGCTTTTGTTTATTGCTAGCACGCAATTGTATAGAGAATTTACTTTGTAGTTGCAGTCTTTCATTGTTGTACAGTAAAACAGGTGTGGCACGCATGTAAATTTGCACCAAGTATTTCGCAGCTTGCAATTAACTAGATATTATTTTCAGCGCTATGTTAATGTGTTCTCTTATTTTCTGTGTTATCGTGTGAAATATTGTGACAATAATGGCGTGTGAAAAACGTAACACTAGGCTCCAAAGTAAACAGAGAAATAATAGTGACGACGAGCGTAGCTTACCAGCACCACTGTGTAATGAATTAACAGTCATTCAAAGTAGTAATTTGGTAACTGTGCATAGAGAAATGGAGCGGGCGTTAAATAATGGTGTAGACAGTGAAACAGGTAGTGAACAGGGAAGCATTATCGATCGATCGGTCGGCAACAGCTCGCCTCAGGAATCGGGAATGACAGAACACAATATTGCAAATACTGTTGACTCAGGTTTTGGGTTCTCACCGTTTTCTCAAATGAGTCAAGACACATTTTCCGCTTGTCAAAATGTGAATGTTGTCGGTGCAAATTCACTGCCGAAAAGCACTGAGGAACATGTTTCAGACACCAGTGCATTGTTATTACAATTAATGCAACAAATGGGACAAAAGCTTCAAAAGTTAGACGCAATGGAACAAAATCAGAGACAAACACAGCAAAAGCTTCAAAATTTAGACACAGTGGAACTAAATCTTCAAAAGTTAGACACAATGGAACAACACCAGAGACAAACACAGCAACAGTTAGACGCAATGGAACAAAATCTTCACACCACGCTCGAACAAACATGTGAAGATTTAACTACTGAGTTACATAAAATCGAATCGAAATGTCAAAAAGTCTGTAACGACGTAAAAACACAAATTTGTGAGCAGTTTCAACCTATTTTTTCGCGGCATGAAAATGCATTATAGAATCACGAAGCAGCCATAAAAGAACTGCAAATTATTGTTCATGAAAATCAAGAGACCTTGCAAGCTAAAATTGCCTCAGTTGCATCTACCGATTCGGTTACCCAACTTGCAAAAACTCAGGAAAACTTAAAGGACACAGTAGAAAGACACATGGAGCAAATTAGTTCATTATCAGAGAAAGTAGTTGAACTTTCAGATCAGCTAAATAATTTATCTACAAAGGTAGATGATAATCTGAATGACACAAAACCGGTAGTCTTTAATGACACAGAAGAGTGTGAACAAATTAGGAAATTCAAACAAAATCAGAATCAAATTAATACGCAACACCAAAGAGAAATCCAGGAAGTACAAGATCAGCTGACACAGGTAATACAAGAATTACGTATTTCAGAGGCCACTCGCGCTCCAATACGGGAAGAGGGACATAGAAATATGGAACAGCCACAAAATAATAACTCAGGGCACTTCGGAAATTATGAAAGAAATTGGCAAGGCACATTGAATTTTGAGATGGAACCGCTGAAACGAAGTAACAATGAGCGATGTGCGACTCGCCGACTCGATGATTTTGACTGTAAGCTGTTCATTACTACATGTAAATTCAAAACATTTAAGAATTCTGACAACGACATTCATCCACAAGCATTGCTCCATCAATTCTCTCATTGTTTTCCTCCCAACTGGTCGTTAGAACACAGATTAGAATTTATGTGTGGCTACTTAGAGAATGAACCAGCTGTAAGAATGCGATCGGTCATTCGTGATTGTCACAGTGAAGGAGAGTTTTATCACGCCTTCCTCTCAGAATATTGGTCTCAAGCTACACAAGACCGAGTAAAGCATAGCATCATAATAATGAAACATTTCGAACAATCTGAATTCTCCAGTCTTGTGAAATATTTTGAAGACATGTTGAACAAGAATCAGTACCTGTCAAACCCATACAGCCCCTCAGAACTCATCCGCATTTGCTTAATCAAATTACCTGAACATTTACGACATATTATTTTGCCAGGACGTCGCAAAGATAACATTAAAGCTTTTCAGGGACTGTTAGAAGAATTGGAAATTGACACTGACAATCGCGGAACGCGAAAACAGGAACACAACAATTACAGGTCACATCCGTCGCAATTACACGATGAAAGAAATAATAACTGGACACGACAAGGCTATTCTCACAACACAAATCGTGACCAAAACAGACACCACCCATATGACAACCACTGGCAGAGTAATAGTTACAGAGAAAGATCGCATTTCCGTAGTAATGAATATGACAGAGCCAATCATAGAAACAGACAATTTGGCAACCAGACACATTTGCAATGCAAATTCTCGATCTGCGAAATTTTTATATTAGACTGTCACTGTAGTGCAAACTGGTGTCGTAAATATTTCGGTAAGAAAGCTAAGTGACCTTGACGTAATGCGTTATAGGCGACCAGCTGTGTGAGTCACCTGGAGAAAAAGCCATTAGGTGGAGAAAAAAAGAGACCATTAACCTCGCTATTGACATTCCTTTGTAGAAAGCATCGCAAATACGACACGCTCAAACTTGAAAACATATGATTATACTGTGGAGCTCTTAATTTATGATATTTACTAAGATGCCTAATGAAACGATGAGAAACATTTCACGGCTATTTTCTTGCTAGTTGAGAGAAATGCCATATGGCTTGCTTTATGTATTTATTTACTCATTTTGTTTTATATTTAGTTTCTAGCTGCACTGCAGCATTGGTTAAAATGAAATTTTATAGATGTACTAATATAAATATTTTATGCCTACAGATCCAGTAAAAAATAACTTTATGGTGGATGGACTCCAAAAAAATGAGGGAGCACAAAATGACATTTCCACTTCACAGGAATTGCATACATAATTTTTGTCAGTCACTGGGTAACTTGTGTGCTAGAACAAGTTACAGTGATGCATCACTCTAGTGTTAAGATGTGACATAGGTATTAGACATGGCCATCTTTACTGTAATATTTTTTCTGCTTGAGCTATGTCATGTTTAGATATAAGTTATTTCATTTGCTGCTGCTGTTTGTCAGGCATAGTGTTACTGAATTTGAATTTGTGTTACTCTGCTAAGCCAGTTTACTACTGATTTATTTTTCTTGTTTGCTGAACATTGCCTTATATTAGTTGTAATATTGTTGCTTACTTTGCCAATTTGTATTCTTTTTGCCCCTGCTGTTTGTGTTAATTTGTTATGTGCTGCTGCATTGCCTCGTCCCTTGGTATATATATCTGAGCTGAGTAGATTTAAGTTAGCTTAAGAGGGGTAGACTATATAAGAAACTAACTACGATGAATCGGAAGAAATGCATTGAGAAGCTATAAGAAAATGGTTTGGCCAAAAAAGTAGTGCACAGTGGAGAAAAACTATTTTTGAAAGAGGATGTGAACAGAATACAGAAAGCATGCTTGGATCGGATTTTTTTTTTTGGCTGGAGCAAATGTTGAAATAAGAGGGACGATATATGGAATGAAGTTTTGGGTTGGAATGCAGTACCAAATGTTACACTGAAAACAAACCCTGCCCTTTCCTCTTGTGTTATTCTGCTATGTGTTTGTGTACTCTTGTATATTTGTGTTTTTCCTGTCTTTATGTGTGTAGCTGATATGAGTTACGTTGTAAAATTTTTCAAATAATATGTTATTTACTTTGTAAAGATGCTTAGACATTATTTATTCTGTTTTGTTTTAATGCTCATGTGTGAAGTTGATGTTTCGAAAGTTATTCTGATCTTTTATGTATGTACTCATGTCTTAATTCCTGTAACACTGACGTATATGTTATTTCTATTCTTTTGTAAAGCCTGTTTTACTACAAATGTAATCTGTATTGTTATGTTCTTTAATGATGTATTTTGTACCTTTGTAATTGTATTCTTATGTTATAAAATTGTAATTGAAACCAGTTCATCATACTATTAACTTGTAAGTTCCATTTCACCGCACACGTTTCTGTTGGTCATAGTATATGGACAATATGTGAGAAGTAGGGACTGTCAGTGTTTGCACGTGTGTTAATAATTCAGCAAGGGACTGGATAACAGCATTGCTGGTTCTAAGGGCAATTCCAAAAACTTTGTGAGTGCACAAGTGGTGGTTATGGACTTACAATATTGTCCGCAAGACTCTTCGATGGTGACTGTGCACCTCCACTGTCGCAGCAGATGGCTGCTGGCCATCTCTACAAGGACTACAGTGGGTCTACACCTTTGATAATTCATCAATACCATTATTTCTACAAGGACTACAGTGGGTCTGCACCTCTGGTAGCCCACCAATACCGTAATCTCTACCAGGACTACAGTGGGTCTGCTCTGTGATGACCTACCTACCAATACTCTTCAAAATTTCGACTGACTCTGCTGTGGGTTTGCTCTGTTGTGGACCAATACCTGTCTGCATGTAAAGAGTCAGAACTGTCTTTCCGTTGGAAGGACAACACTACTTCTTCAAGATTGCATGGAAATCCACTACTTCCGTGTGCATTTTCTTTTACTGCTCAGACTTTGAGAAAAAAAAACACTGCAATTTTACTGTGATGAATGATCAGGACTGTCTTTATGGACTGTGAGAAAATTTTAGCTTTTGACCAACATTGTATCAATAAGTGTGTGCATTTGATATGTTTGTTATTGTAATTATGAAAAATTTTATCAAATCACTATTGGCCACTGCCCAAAACAATTTGTAAAATTTTTTGTGGGGAGCATGGGGGCTATGTAAGTAGGTTGTTTATGTTTTCTTATTGGCAACGTTACGTAGCGCTCTGTATGAAAATCACTGGCTGTGCTGTGTGCAGTCTGTGGCCAGTTTGCATTGTTGTCTGCCATTGTAGTGTTGGGCAGTGGGCTGTTAACGGAGCGTAGCGTTGCGCAGTTGGAGGTGAGCCGCCAGCAGTGGTGGATGTGGGGAGAGAAATGGCGGAGTTTTGAAATTTGTAAGACTGGATGTCATGAACTACTATATATATTATGACTTTTGATGACTATTAAGGTAAACACATCGTTTGTTCTCTATTAAAATCTTTCATTTGCTAACTATGCCTATCAGTAGTTAGTACCTTCCGTTGTTGAATCTTTTATTTAGCTGGCAGTAGTGGCGCTCGCTGTATTGCAGTAGTTAGAGTAACGAAGATTTTTGTGAGGTAAGTGATTTGTGAAATGTTAGTAAGGGCCATTCTTTTGTAGGGATTATTGAAAGTCAGATTGCGTTGCGGTAAAAATATTGTGTGTCAGTTTAAGCACAGTCTTGTATAATTGTTCAAAGGGGACGTTTCAGGTTCACCGTCTTGTGGATGACGCGTCTCCGTGACAGAGGAGAAAGTGTTATCGTGTTCTCCGTCAGAGTGATGTGCCATCTCTTTGTCCTGCGGAGGTGGCTCAATGGTCGATTCTGATGTCTTGCGGCGTTTTTTTCGTCGTATGTGCGACTTCTGCTTTCGGCAGTGAGTTTCGGTGTCTGAGGAAGGAAGAGATTCACGTCGTTCCGGTACAAAAGCCGCGGGTGCTATAATGCGGTCGTCATTCTCCAGAACACTCTCATTGGTATCCTTGTGATCTTCTAGCTTGGGTGTGTCCGGCTGTTGGACATGTTCACGGGCGGCATCGCCGGTGTCAAAGTGCTGGGACGCCTCCGGGTGTATCGGACCAGAGAGACGCTCATGAACGGCGTCTTGTGTGGGCTGGACGTGGAGTGTCGCCGCATAGGTGACTGGAAGGGTGGTCATTGTTCTGTCGGTGTTCGTATCGTCGGGCCTTAGTTGTCTGATGCGGCGTTGCAGGCATTCATTAGGGACGTGGCCTTCTTTGCCACAACCGGAACATGTTCGAGGTTGTCCGTCGTAAATGACCACCGCACGCAGCCGCCGGTAGGAATGTATGATGGAACGTACCGTTTCAGATCAATTCGGACTTGTCTCACACCATTAAGCACCGGATACGTCGTAAACTGTGCCCATGTCTCGGCTACGTGGCTCTGGACTTTTCCGAACGGGCTTAGCGCCGCGATGACTTCATCTTCATTCACCTCGAAAGGCAGTTCGAATACAAGGATCGTCTGAAGGCCAAGTTCTGCATGGTCGACATCCACAGGCCCGACGTTTCCGTCGGAGTGCCGAAATTTTAGTCCATGTCGCGTCCTTTGAATAATCTCGTTGCAGGCACCGTCGGAAGTCATCTTAACATAAACGACGCTGGTAATGATCGATAGGTGTATGCCGATGAGTTCGTCACGGGGGATCTTCACGCCTTCGCGTAGGAAGCATTCGACGGCCAGTGCTTTTGGTCGTGCGTATTCATTTGAGAAGGTGAACTTAAGAGTGTTCTTCCTGTAAGAGTTGGCCATTAGAGCTTGTTCGACTGAGAAGTGCGGTGACGAGGAAGTAAACAAAACACTCCGCGTGCGCAGCGGCGTGGACGGCCGAGCGCGGTGCGCACTGCTGCCCTGCCGAACGCAGACTGGCCATCTGAGCTACCGAAGCACGACTCAGGCCCGGTCCTCACAGCTTTACTTCTGCCAGTATCTCGTCTCCTACCTTCCAAACTTTACAGCTGCCAGGAAGTTTCATATCAGTGCACACTCCGCTGCAGAGTGAAAATCTCATTCTGGAAACATCCCCCGGGCTGTGGCTAAGCCATGTCTCCGCAGTATCCTTTCTTTCAGGAGTGCTAGTTCTGCAAGGTTCGCAGGAGAGCTTCTGTAAAGTTTGGAAGGTAGGGGACGAGATACTGGCAGAAGTACAGCTGTGTGGACCGGACGTGAGTCGTGCTTCGGTAGCTCAGATGGTAGAGCACTTGCCCGCGAAAGGCAAAGGTCCAAAGTTCGAGTCTCGGTCGGGCACACAGTTTTAATCTGCCAGGAAGTTTCATATCAGCGCACACTCCGCTGCAGAGTGAAAATCTCATTCTGAAAATTATACAAGTTATAAAGGTCAAATACCATCTTTTTACAGCGTAATGGAAGTTTTATGAAGACTTAATAAGACTTTCTTTGCAGTCAGAAAAGCCGGTATTTGACCTCCACCATGTGATCAAAAGTATCCGGACACCTAGCTGAAAATTACTTACAAGTTGGTGGCGCCCTTTATCGGTAATGCTCTAATTCAATGTAGTGTTGGCCCACCCTTAGCCTTGATGACAGCTTCCACTCTCGCAGGCAGACGTTCAATCAGGTGCTGGAAGGTTTCTTGGGGAATGGCAGCCCATTCTTCACGGAGTGCTGCACTGAGGAGAGGTATCGATGTCGGTCGGTGAGGCCTGGCACGAAGTCGGCGTTCCAAAACATCCCAAAGGTGCTCTTTAGGATTCAGGTCAGGACTCTGTGCAGACCAGTCCATTACAGGGATATTACTGTCGTGTAACCACTCCGCCACAGGCCGTGCATTATGAACAGGTGCTCGGTCGTGTTGAAATACGCAATCGCCATCCCTGAATTGCTCTCCCACAGCGGGAAGAAAGAAGATGCTTAAAACGTCAGTGTAGGCCAAACAACAAGGGGTGCAAGGCCCCTCCATGAAAAACACGACCACACCACAACACCACAGCCTCCGAATTTTACTGTTGGCACTACACATGCTGGCAGATGACGTTCACCGGGCATTCGCCATACCCACACTCTGCCATCGGATCGCCATATTGTGTACCATGATTAGTCACTCCACACAAAGTTTTTCCACTGTTCAATCGTCAGATGTTTACCTTCCTTACACCGAGCTAGGAGTCGTTTGGTATCTACTGGCGTGATGTGTCTTATGAGCAACCATTCGACCATGAAATCCAAGTTTTCTCACATCCCGCCTAACTGTCAGACTACTTGTAGTGGCTCCTGATGCAGTTTGGAATTCCTGTGTGATGGTCTGGATAGATGTCTGCCTATTACACATTACGACCCTCTTAAAATGTCGGCGGTCTCTGTCAGTCAACAGACGAGGCCTGTACGCTTTTATGCTGTACGTGTCCCTTCACGTTTCCCATTTCTCACATCGGAAACAGTGGCTCTAGGGATGTTTAGGAGTGTGGGAAGCTCGCTTACAGACTTATCACACAAGTGACACCCAATCATCTGACCACGTTCGAAGTCCGTGAGTTCCGCAGGGCGCCCCATTCTGCTTTCTCGCTCTGTCTAATGACTACCGAGGTCGCTGGTATGGAGTACCTGGCAGCAGGTGGCAGCAGAATGCAACTAATATGAAAAACGTATGTGTTTGGGAGTGTCCGGATACTTTTCATAACATAGTGTATACACAGGGTGAAGCTACCCATGGAGAAGAAAAACCATATGTGCTGTCAGTGAAACTGTTTTATATGAACACCAGCAATTACATTGCTGCATTGAGAGAGTATCGCTGACTGAAACACGGGTGGGCTTAGTGAGGCACCTGGAAGAGGAAGGCGTCTTTTCCAGTGAAAGTTACTGACGAGGTTTCTGTTGCTGTAACTGATCGTGTAGCACATGCTAGTGCTGACGTAGTGCCACGAGAACTGTCCATCCCATGGTCAACAGGACGGAGAGTTTTGTGGTCTATTTTTCACTGGTAACCGTACAAGATCCAATAACTGAAATCTCATGACTCACAAAAACGCCACGAATTTGCTCTTCGGTTTCTGGCATCGATCGAAGTTAATCACACGTGGCCCTGCAATATTCTGTGAAGTGGTGAGGCAAAATTTACACTACATTGAATACGCAGAACTGCCGAATTTGGCCACTGTTAAACCGCGTGTTGTGCACAAAGAGCCGTTGTGCTCTCCTTATGTGACTGAGTGGTGTGGTTTAGGGCTGCTGATAAAATATCGATATATGACTAAAGTTCAAAAGATATCGATCGATGTGGTCTATACTAGTTCACCGATAAATAGATATGGTGATACAGAGACTGCAATATGGAGCGCAGATATTTTTATTTTGTATTATATTCTTGTCGCAATTTTCAATTAATATTTGAAGTTGTTCTTTTGAAATTATAGTAGAACATAATTTTACTTTCACTGTGGGAAGGAGTCTTGCCACTTTTTTGAAGTTCATCAAATCCAGTCTTTCTATTTGACTGTGTGAAGCAAGTATAGATGGCACAAAGAAGAAGTTCGATTGCACACGGGGGTGGTCGTGTGTATGGAATAACAAGATTTCCGACGCGAAAAAATAGCACAGCACACCAGTTGCGTTAGAAAACAATTTGTAACGCAGCTATTGTGCTATTCCTTCACATCGGCATTCTTCAAAAACAGTAGCTGAAACAGATGAACAAAACCCTAAATTACAAGACTGGTCTTTGCGGTGGGCACAGGCGTGTCAGGGGAAATCCTGATGTAATCGGCGCTCGGTGCTACTAACAGAAACTGCAACGTCTAACTTCACCACGCAACTGCTAGATCACTAGAGTCTGCAGAAATGAAAAAAAACTGGGAAGTCGACATGGAGTGTTCCAAGCAAATCCGACATGTGGTGAAACCGATCGACAGACTCATCGGCACCTTTTATTGTGCCACCATCGTTAGCAAAGTGCTAAAGTGTACCGTTTTCCTTTCAATTCTTGCTCTAAGGGAACAAGCAGGCTCCTAGCTTGTTGACGTACAGAATATCTAACAATAAATCAACTCTTAAATATACAGCTCTAAAACTGGCAGTATATTTTGTGCAGTCGATATTTTATTTGGCCGGTACGTCGATATTTTCTTCCGTCGATACATCGGTGGATCAATAATTACTTTCCTTCGTATCGATGTTCGACAACGATACTTTTTTAATATCGATGTATCGGATTACCGACTTTATTAAAAATCTCAACAGTCCTAATAAGGACTTCCAAGTACTTTTATTCGCAGAACTTTTTTTTTCAAGACAATATGCCCAGAGGTCTTGTCAGGTGTGCTGGATGTCTGCACGTCATCCAGACCTGCTCGAACAGCATGTGATTCCTGCTTTGAAGGAGCGCATCTGTATGGAAACCGCGTCTTCATACAATATGGTTAATAATAAAATCAAGATTATGCCTTTCTCTCTGGTTTCACCTTTCTGCCACTTTCCTCCGTTCCTAATTCATTACATATGGAGACATTGCTATACGTTTCTCGTACATTCACAGTGCCAGGTTTGCAGTTGATGGTCAAAATTTGAAACAATTTTTTTTCCAGCGTAAATCTGTTCCAAACTAACGCATTCTCATATTCCAAGTTTCGTTTTGCCATACGATAATTACAGCCCACCCTGGACGTCCGTGAGTAGCTGCACTTTATATATAACCACCCAGTATAGGGCGACGAGAAAGTTTCCTTTGGAAGGCTGTACTGTCCAGAAGCGGCATGGCAGTCAGACAAAAGGGCTGGAACATTGAGGCAATCACCCCACCGACGCACCAGGTTCAAGATACCCTTTTGGTAAAATGAAGAGGCCTGCTGCGAGAAGAAGTTCATACTTACCTGCTGCACATCCTCTGCCTACAAGCCGTTTTTAAGGAATCGAAATTATGACAATGGCATGGGGAGAGATCAGGATCCTAGCGCGGGTGCTCGAGTCTCTCCCACGAGTTTGTGACATTTGCACAGAATGACACTTGTGCTGAGAGGGAATGTGTTGCCTTTTGTGCGGAGCCCAGGACTCTGTAGGCTGTGGACAGGGTGTTCCAGAAGTAGGATTCACCGGCCTGTCAGCCCTTTCTGCGACGTATACTCGCGAAGGGCAGAGACCATTTCCATACCAAGTTCCCTGTCCCCGCACCAGTTCGTAGTGTGCATGGCTTTCTACCTGAGTTCAGTACTGTAGTTGAACTCTAACTGGCAAGCAGTGTTCCGTGTTTTGGCGCTGAGATAACGGAGATCACTGATACCGCCAAAGGGAAACCTTTACTGATTTGCAATGGGCATCAGTATATAGTGGACTATACAAAAAAACAATAAGTGGCTTACTGGTGTTGTATCGAATAAACGAAAAAATACAAGGGAAGACTATCCACAAAGAATAACACAGTTTTACTGGGTGGTAGCCATGTTTGTATTTCAAATGAAACAGCAAATGAAGTATGAAAGCATTTTGTCAGCGCAAAGAAGCTGGCAGAAGAAACAGATGCTTCAGTTTCGTCAGTTTACGTTGAAGAAGTAAGGCAGCTTTTCAGCCGAGGCTACGACTTGGTAACATCGGTACGATCACACAGAAGTGCGAACAATCGTTACATCGCATTAGGAGAAAATATGTGGGAAGTAGACAAGATCCCACCGATTCTGGAGGAATATTCTTCTAAGAAAATAATTTACTGATGAATGATGGTAGCCACTTTTTGCTTGCAGATGGCAACAGGGAACCGAATGACAGAATACTGTTGTTTGCCAGCGGAAGGGAAAGAGCACGAGTATCGAATTGCGAAACGTTCTTTGTGGATGAAACGTTCAAGAGTTCGTGCAAGCAGATTGGACAGTTGTTTATACACCACACCGAACTTAATAGTTCTTGGGAGGAAACAAACACCATTCCAGTTGTTTTACGCTTTGCTGCCAAATAAAAAGCGGGAAGCGTAATTATGAACGTACTTTTAAAATTATTAAAACTAACATGCCTGGATGGAACCCTGCATCACTGACGACAGATTTCAAAATAGCCATCTTCCAAGCAGCTAACAGTTTGTTTTCTGGAACGGAGAGTACTGGTTCCAATTATCATTTTAATTCATGTTTGCGGAAACAAGTACTGTCTTGCGGCCTCGTTCCAGCCTATAAGGAAAACGAGAAAATACGCTGTCACATAAGAATGTATTCAGATCTAGCATATCTTCCCCTGCAAATGTTGGATGAGAGGAGAGCACGCCTGACAACCAAAAGCTTCAGGACTTCTATGACTATTTCGTGGACCAGTGGTTCGATAGCGAACTTATGCCAAAAGAGATGTGGAGCGACAGTATAAGATCCCAGCGCACTAATAACGTCTCAGAATGATGGAACCAAATATAAATACATTTGAGCCGTGGCAGCTTCTTTGCATCTTTTCTTGCCCCTTCATTTGCTGGCTCCCTCCCCAGGTGGCGTGAATTACCCTTAGCTCCCTGTCTGTTATCTCTGGCGCGGAGTCTTGAAAACACGCTGGAGCGTGTGGACTTGGGTAGTGTCTGGGAGCGTGGCGACGGGGCAACACGGACAATGGTCGGACCGTCAGCTTTGTGGGCCGTTGGCTCTGTTTGTGCGGAGACTGAGTAGTTGCGACTGTACCGTCAGCGGCTGCATTGTACTTGTCATCAGCACTTCAGTGTGCTTCAGATGAATTGTCTTCCCTTATGTCCATATTGTGAGCTTTTGGATGCTAGCTTTTTGCAGTGAGTTGAAATTGTGGAAAAACAGCTTCTTGGTGTAGCAATAGCTGCTATCGCTCGTGCTGTGATATGCCCGCCTCTGCGACTGCCGCTTTACGTACCTCAAAAAAAAAATTTTACCCGTTGTAATTATTGAGAACCACAACTGGTCTGATTTTGATCCATTTAATGGTTACTGCTTGTTCTACACGTGTAAAGGTATCCGCTTGCCATTGTAAGTGCTACTTGAAATTTTACCTTACTATTACCTGTTTGGAACCGCGCGACCGCTACGGTCGCAGGTTCGAATCCTGCCTCGGGCATGGAAGTGTGTGATGTCCTTAGGTTAGTTAGGTTTAAGTAGTTCTAAGTTATATGGGTCTGATGACCTCAGAAGTTAAGTCCCATAGTGCTTAGAGCCATTTGAACCATTTATTACCTGTTTACGCCGTAACCTGTCTAGTACCTTGAATCTGGTGGTTTTCAAATAAGTGAACCGTCAGGCCGTTTGTCGTTACCCTAGTGTTTAATTAAATTGGGTAGTTACCACTGTTAAATTGTTCATAAGCTCTGTGATAAATCTGATTTATTAAGTATTTGTATGTAACACCCTGGGATATTTTCTTGGATTCATTATTTAATCTTTAAATTATTTTAAGGAAATTTGTCGAACTAATGTAGGCTGTTCAAATTTGTTTTAGATCGTTCTGAAATATAAATGTCATAGAAGAGAGTCGCCGCGCGGAGTAAACGCCCGGTCACGGTTCGCGCGGCTTGTCAAGGTTCCGCAGGTTCGAATCCTGCCTCGGGCATGGATGTGTGTGATGTCCTTAGGTTAGTTAGGTTTAAGTAGTTCTCAGTTCTAGGGGACTGATGACCTCAGATGTTAAGTCCCATAGTGCTCAGAGCCATTTGAACCATTTTGTCAAGGTTCACGCGGCTCCCACTGTCGGAGGTTCAGGTACTTCCTCGAGCATAGGTGTGTGTGTTGTCCTTAGCGTAAGTTAGTTTAAATGGAAGTAGTGTATAAGCCTAGGCACCGATGACCTCAGCAGTTTGGTCCCATTGTACCCTACTACTACCATAGAAGAGAACCTTACATGTAAATGGTAGCAATTAAGTACCACCTCCTAGAGGTAAGCTCCTGGTTCTCACAGAAATTTCAATTTGGTGAAAACAAGCCTCTGGCTGTGTAGCCTAGGTAACTTATTGACTATTTTTCTATTTCAAGTAACTTTCTGAGAGTAATGATTTAACCTTTTCAATTAAGTTGCTTTGGGGGAGACGTCTATTACGCCATCATTTTACCGTTTTATGTCGTTAAGCGGTGTTTGCTCTGTGCAATTTTGAGCAACATTACTGTCTGATTATTACGGCAGATTTGAAGGTTTTATGCCATTAAGTTATTAAGACGCGGGCGAATTACATTTTCTTAGCTTGTACCTTTTAGCTCACGTTTCACCTGTGCGGTGTTCGTTGACAGCTCTTAGTTTTGTGAGTTGAGCGTGCGCTGTCTACCGTGTATGATGTATCAAGCAGCGTAACTTGCTGTGACAGTGCGAGAGAGAGACAAACATATTACTCTGTGGCGGTCAGCGCTCACATAATTATTCTTAGGAGATAGAACTTTTGTTCTCCTTATGAGTAAAAAAAAAAATTTAGGAGAGGAGAGCCATTCTTGTGATCTAAAAATTGACGCCATTGCGAGTTTTTGATTCACATTGTAAAATATAAGTGTATATGGAAGGAAATCAGTTAATAGAACAATAAAATATTGTTCATTTCAAGAAGCTCAACACGGTATCTGCAGCATCTGGAGCAGATTTCTACAACAGCGGAAGCGCGTAATCGCTATAAGTTTCACACATCGCCCTGTGTACGCTGTATGTATTTACCCTCAACAGTGAACACAGAAAAAAAAATTTTCTTTTTTTTTCAAAGGAGTCTTTATATATGTCTACCGTTAGACAGGACACGATCCTGATACAACACTCATAGTGAACCTGCAATATAACTATGTTAGTAATTTAGTAATTAATGTTTCATTGTGTGTATATATGTCTAGTTTTATAGAGTAACTACATTATGGTCCTTTGTATGTTTCATGCTAACTGAACGTGCGGGAGTATCTTGTGAAGAGAACGAGTACGTCATCCCAGCAGCCGAGTAGAAACTTCAAAAAGGCCAGAACATTTGAATTACTAGATTTCTTGAGCATTTATGCATTGTAGTGACCTTTCATGTATTAATTTTCTAAGTATAAATAGTGTTGCTACATTACTTTTACTAGAATTCCAGTATTTCAGTAGATATAGTAAGACAATATTTTATGTGTTATCTATGTACTGTGTTTTGTCACATTGTAAAGTGTACATTAACAGCATTAGGACATTAACGTTTTTTGCGTGTGTAAAATTTGTCACTTTTGTATGACTTATTTAGAGGAGCAACTGTCAATTGCTCATTTACATGGTGATAACTAGATCTATGTTCAAAGCCAATAAGCAAGCACGCATCACAATGCCACAAAATGAATTAAATAGTGTGAATGCATCGTCAACTAGTGCCACAGAATTTAATACCGCCGTAGTTAGCGATATGTCGATTACGCCTGAGCAACCAGCAGTAATTAATGCGTTCACGCCGTCGACACATACGGTTGCTAGTTCCGACATTCATATGTCGAAAGAAGTCCAGAGAAATATGCAGCAACCAACAAACAACATGAATTTCATCTCTGACACAGACGCGTGCGAAAACGAAATGACTGCACCGAAAATTGTGTCGGTACAATCCTCATTAAGCCCAGTGCAATCGCCAATTGCTGAGAATACCGATTTGTTATCCCAGCTGACGTCAAGTTTGACTGTCATAACACAAGAGATTAAGGCATTGGAAACCACGCAATCCACGTTTGCAAATGACATGAATCGTAGATTCCAAGTATTGGAGAGTGGGCAATTTAATTTGGCTCAGGAGCAATCTAATAAACTAAAAGAAATAAATGATAAGATTACTGAAAAATTCCAGAGTTTGGAAACAAAGCAGAGTCACTTGATTGTCAGTCAGGCGCAACTCATAGTTACACAAGAACAACAGTATCAGGAATTAACAAACAAATACAAAGACATCTTATGTCGTCAAGATACACTAAATCATCAAGTGCAAGAAGTTATTCATGTACAGAACACTATTGCGCAAGACGTGAATACAATTAAGCACGATAACGAGCAAGCTGTCATTGAGCTTACTCGGAGGATAGACACTCTCAGTCTCGAAGGTGAGAAACACATAGAGAAACTTTTCAATGAACATAAGATCGCATTCTCTAAGGACATTGAAGATTGGGCGAAAGAGCAAACCGAGACAGTGCGAAATTATGTTGACAAGACCTTGAAAGAAACGGTTTCTAACGTGCAAGTTAACAACGAAGCTGCACAAGAACAACTTAAAGCAGAAGTTAAAGAGATTAAGGAGAATATAGGAGATGAATTTCCTGCTTGGAAAGCAAAGATAGAAAATACATTAAAAGCATGCCAGCAGGGTCTAGTTAATACTAGAGGGGCACATACTACTTGCAGTTTATCAAAAGCAGACATTATTCCTGATGAAACCAGTGAAACCGAATCCATGCAACAATATCCATGTATTGGTGCATATTTACGTAATCAACCAGAAACAAATTATCGAGATTATCATTCACCGCAAAGTAGCCACCAGAATACACCTGTGACTGTGAATGAAGAAAAAATGCTTAAATATCGTCAATTCCAGATATTTATTCCCGAAAGGAAGTCGAGCAATCCTGTGGTATTTATCAAGCAATTTAAAGGGATATTGCCGCGAATGTGGACTGAGCAACAAAAAATTATGTACATTGCAGGATTCATACATGGAGATGGATCGATGTGAGCGTCAGAAGCATCCGATTGGTGTCAAGATTATGACCAATTTGAACGCACTTTCTTGCACAAATACTGGAATAAGGGAGTACCAGAAAGATTACGTAAGGAAGTTTTTGACCCACAACCTTTTTCTTTCGAAAATGGATCTTTAAGAAAGTATTTCGAGAAGTATATAAATAAAATCAAATACTGCTGGAATGAACCAATCCCGACGCAGGATATAATTCGAATATTAAAGGGCAAACTTCCACTTGAAAACTTCTACATGTGCCTGAACAACATGTGGAAGATTTTCTAGCCACATTGGATTCAATAGACATTCTGTTCGAAGAATCACGTGTGTGCTATAACCAACCAAGTTACCAACCTAACAAATACAATAGTAACAACAAACAGCATGGAAACAAACCTTTTGCACACAATTCACCAAACCCACAGGTGAATTATTTCCAGAAAAACCTGAAATTTGGTAACGAAAATCCCGACCAGTGTAATCATGACCAACAATGTGAACAAACATATAAACGGAATGGAGGAAGAATAATAAGAAGAGGAAAGGATACTATCAAGAAGGGAATTATCAGCAAAAACGCCGATATCAGCAACGAACCAAAGAATATCTCAACCAACCACAAACTTCAGGTTGGGTACCAAATGCTACTGCAAATGAATGTAGAAATCAACCACCAATAATAACTGACGTAACGGAGCAGACATCTACTAATAATGGACAATCGTCAAACTAAACTCGACTGTCAGAAGCCCCGACGGTGCAGTCGAGGAAGTTTTCAGGGGCGAAAATTCAAGCGTCAATTTTTTTCGGTACAATGATGGCAGATTATTAATAGAAGAACTTCAGCAGGATATGATGCCTTGTCAAGAGGAACATATCACTGAACATGTTGCGAAAATTCAGGCGGCAATTGAAGGCATTACTGTGAAAGTTACTTTAGATACAGGAGCAGCAGTAAATGTCGTTTCTGAGAAGTTATTTCAAAGAATACTTCAGAAAGCAAATCCACCGATTTTTCCTGTTGAATGTTGTAGAACTGTAGGTCCTACTGGTCATAAGTCTTCTTAGGTTAAACTGCAGACTCAACTCCAGTTAGATATAGGAAATGTAGCTATAAATTGCACGTTCCTTGTAATAGAAAAATTGGTTGAGGACTGTATCCTGGGTATAGATGAATTTAGAGAGAGAAATTGGCATATCGATTTTTCTCTAGGCCCTGCCAGTTTTACAGTAATGGATCAGAAACATCAAGTGAATCTTCTCAGGGAATATAGTACCCATGGAAAGTATTGTCAGGGACCAAAGCTGCAAATAAAGTGGATAAATAGCAAACCTGCACGGTATCATCAAATTAATTACTTGCAACCAGTTTTAAACCCTGAAGATATGGTATATGAAAAGGTGCAAGAACCTGAATATTTGCAACAACACCAAAGAAAGCAATTATATGATCTTCTACAGGAATATCATGAAGTCTTTCAAGAAAGACTTGGTGTAATCAAGGGATATACATGCCATTTAGGTGTGATACCACACTAAGTTTTCTGCCGTATCTTTTATCCAGTACCGTGGCACCAACGAAAGGCAGTTGATGCGGAAATCCACCAGATGCTTGAATGGGATCTGATAGAACCTTCGACGAGTCCATGCTGTAGTCCGCTTCATGTTGTCTCGAAAAAGGGAGGAAAAGTTCGTCTCGTGCTAGACGCACGGCAGATAAATAAGATTATCGTGCCCGTGCGAACTCATCCGGAAAATATCGATGAGCTAATTCAAAAGTTCGAGGGGATAAAATACTTAACAAATATTGATCTGAGAAGTTCATTTTGGCAGGGGGCTCTAGACGAACCATCAAAAAAGTACACCGCGTTTGTACATGCAGGTAGAAGCTATCAATTTAAGGTTTTACCTTTCGGGCTAAACGTGAGCTCAGGAGTTTTTATAAATGCTCTAGATTACGCATTGGGACCTGCACTTCGAAGCAATTTAACTTTGTTTGTGGACGACATGCTCATAGCTACGACCACATGGAAGGAGCACGTTGATTTATTGAGAAGAGTGTTAGAACGTTTCAAGGAAGCAGGCATAACCGCAAATCTGCAAAAGTCCCATTTTGCTCGAGATAAAATCAAATTTTTGGGTCATCTTATAAATGGAAAAGGCATCTTACCGGACTCCAGGAAACTAAAGGCAATCAAAAACTTTGCAGTTCCAACAACAGTTCATTCACGACCACTCTATTAATGCAGAACCGTTGTACAGCTTGTTGCGCAAAAATACTCTGTGGGTGTGGACGCAACAATGTCAGAATGCATTTGACGCAATAAAACATGCCTTAGTCAATTCACAAATATTATATCATCCAGATATGAGCCAAGAATTCGGTTTAATGGCAGATGCTTCGGAAATTGGAATAGGTTCATGCCTCTTCCAAGTAAAGATGATAGATAGAAAATCAACTTTCTGTCCAATAGCTTTTGCTAGCCGACTCTTAACTGCTTGTGAAAGAACATATACGACTACCGAAAGGGAAGCATTGGCCGTAGTCTGGTCATTTAAGAAATTTTACTATTACTTATACGGAGCGAAGACAACAGTATACTGTGACCACAAAGCGTTAAGTTTTTTGCAAACATGTAAATTATTACATCCAAGATTAGCAAGATGGACGCTCTCAGTCCAAGAGTTTCAATTTCAAATTAAATACATAAGCGAACAGGATAATTTCATCGCTGATGCACTGTCTAGAATGCCAGATGGAGATTTGTCAACTATCAACATCACGGACAATCCGTCCGAATTTAATGTTCTTATAATGACTGATAGAATATATAGGAAACATTTTCTTGACATGTGTAAGAACATGGAAAAACTACAGAATGAAGATCCTCGTTGGCATTCAATAAAGGAAACTTTAGCAAAGCCTGGAAACGGTGATCTGAAGAGGCTGTACAAAGTTGAGTACGACGTCTTATTTTTCAAAGGGCATCTTGATTCAGATAATTGGAAGTTGTGTATTCCCGAGAAGAATGAGAATGACTTAATTTTGCACATGCACATCACTTGGGGACATTTTGGAGTATTAAAGTGTGCTCGGAAGATTCAAGCATATTGCTACTTCCCAAATATTCGCAGGAAAGTACACAGACACTTAAGGAAATGTAAAATTTGTCAGCTAGCCAAACCAGGAAATTTTTGTGTGAAAGATTTCCTACATCCTATTATACCCACTAAACCGCTGTCAATCATTTTGGTCGACGTCTGTGGTCCTCTACCATCATCAAGGGGATGATATAAATATATTGTAGCTTTTCTTGATATATTCACTAAGTAAGTCAAACTTTATCCATTAAAATCAGCTACTGCTGCATCCATACCCAAGAAGCTGGTCAAAGATTATATAGTCAAGGTAGGCAAACCAGAGGCTATTCTTTCTGACAATGGGTCAATGTTCACTGGATTTCATTGGAGGCAAACATTAGCCAGTTGTGGTATGAAACAAATTCTAACATCAGTATACCACCCTTTGGCGAATCCCGTGGAACGAATTTTTCGTGAATTAAACCGGTTCATGAGAACATATTACCACAACCAGCAACCCAAATGGATCGATTATCTTCACGATTTTCAGGAAATTGTAAACAATACGCCACATACTACGACAGAATACACCCCATACGAAATGATGTTTGAAAACAGGAACAGAATGACTGGATTTGACCAATTCCTAAAGTGGCTGTTAACGAAATAGACCTACAAAATAAAGTGCGACAATCCTTACTCAATATAATGGACAAGGCAAGAAAAAGGAAAATATATTTTGACAATCGACTTGGAAAAATAAAAAACATATAAAGTGAAAGACCAAGTTTTGGTAAAAACTCATCCTAAGGCTTTACTTATACAGAGGAATAACACAAAATGGCAATTATTGTATCAAGGACCATTTGCGATTACCAAAATACCCCATCCAGGAACTTATGTTTTGAAGGATGTGAAGAATGGAAAGGTGAAAGAAATGTATCCTCATCACTTGTTAAAGTAATTTCATGATGACTGAAGATTCTGAAGATTGAATCAAATAATATTGATTAGACAATAGAGAATTTTCATTAAACCTATCAATCATACTTAGGATAGTTTCTTTCTTTTTGCAATTTAGTATTTAGTTATTCTTTTCAGGCATAATGTATGAGAGATATGCAGACATTGTGTATTTGTTTTCCACTGTAAAGATAAGTTTTCTTTTCAGTATGCAGAGAATTAGCTATAGTATGAATGATTTCTTTCAAAATTTTTTTTATTTAGTTGATAGTAACTTCAATCAGGTTTCACAACGCATAATGACCATGGGTTAGTGACTCAAATGAATCTGGTCTATGGCAAGATATTTTTTCTTATGTCAATTTAGCAATGTCAGTGTATGTTTGCATTTGCTTTTTTACTCGCTGAGCTGAAGTCATGCTGTTCAGAAGGGGTAACCCGTTCTCAGTTTTAAAAGGACGCCTATTACTTTGTTTCAATCTTTTGTGATGGACATTGTCTTTATAATTGTACTATTGTTGTAACATATCTGTGTATGTAAATTATGTTATGTCAATTGTTGCTCGCGAAGTTACCAACTGAGTGAATGCCTTTCAGTTATAAGAACATCAACAAGTGTTAAAGTCCATCTGAAAGATGACGAGCATAAGTTGACACGGCAGCACCAGTTGGATTTGTGTATAGTGCATTCTAGGGTTGTTGATAGAAATGAAGAACACCTTACGACTTCCGAATATTTCGAATTCAGGACAGAGAATTAGAAAGAACTTTAGATTAGATTCTATTTCAGCTCATCATAGATCAAACACCTTTTCCACAGAACTTACACTGACTCTTATTTTCATGTTAAGCATATGCGGAAAACCATAATACCCACGAGGAGACGGTGAAATGGGAATAGAATTCAATCAGTTACCCAGAGATGACAGATAGAAGGGAATCGTAGATGGACGTAAACCAACGCGTCGACGGTTCACCTCAAGACACAGAAGATTAACAGTGTTGTGTTTCTTTTGTGAACAGTGTTTAAATTCATTAAAAAAAATCCATATTGTAAATATCTTTTTTTATTTTTTCCATTGTAATTCAATTAATTTTCTTTGCAAATGAGAAATACGAGGATGGCAAAGCTACCCCGAGGTTTTTCTTGGTTTTCCTTTGTGGGGCTTGGCCGAATGGCTAGATTATCCGTTTGATACATCCCAAGGCGAGTGACAGAAGCTTTGAGTGGTGATGAAAAAGGTTTCTGATCACATCTCATGCCATCCTCGACAAATGAATAAAAGCAAGCATGTAAGCTATGCATATAAGCTGCATCAGGAATTTTCAAGCAGCACAGGCTTTGTCAGCAGTATATGCACCCAAATCTATAATTTCCATTTAGATAGTCATTCACTAATACCAAAATATCATAAGAAATACAGTGGACATTAATACTCTAGTGGACATTAATACAGCGTCATAAACAATCACCGATATAGTGTTGTGTGAACGCTCGTGTTTGTTTTTGCCGAAAAACGATCGTCCACAAGAGGGGCATATATGATGTATCATACAGCGTAACTTGCTGTGACAGTGCGAGAGAGAGACAAAGATATTGTTTATTACCCTGTGGCGGTCTGCGCTCACATAATTATTCTTAGGAGATAGGACTTTTGTTCTCCTTAAGAGTAAAAAAAAAAAATTTAGGAGAGGAGAGCCATTCTTGGGATGTAAAAATCGACGCCATTGCGAGTTTTTGATTCACATTGTAAAATTTAAGTGTATATGGAAGTAAATCAGTTAATAGAACAATGAAATATTGTTCATTTCAAGAAGCTCAATATGGTATCTGCAGCATCTGGAGCAGATTTCTACAACAGCGGAAGCGCGTAATCGCTATAAGTTTCACACATCGCCCTGTGTACGCTGCACGTATTTACCCTCAACAGTGAACACACAAAAAAATTTTTCTTTTTTTTCAAAGGGTCTTTATACGTGGCGCTTGGCCATGGGGATCTGTTGCTGTTACACAGAGGCGTGGTGTTAAAGGCAGTGTTTGTGGCTGCCCGACATTACATTACTGGAGCTGTAGTGTATTTATTAAGTTAAGTTTGTTTAGCATACGCTCTTGTTTACAAGTTCTCATGTTAAAACTTTCTGCCAAATATTTTACATCTCTCCTGACATGGGTAATATCCGATTTATGATCAACCTTTAGATAAAATTATTTCAGCCAGTACTTATTGTGCTAATATTTGGAAACTCTGAGCTTAGTTTCTCTAGTGGTCAATGTTTAAGATGGTTTTCTAATTATTTTGTCATCAATTCCGTATTGTATTCATTCCAAGCATGTAGAGGAAACTCTTGCTGGATTGTAGCTGTTGGCACTTAACTTTCATAGTTGGCCTGTTCTGAAAACTGAATGTTTGGAACTGTGATTTAGTAATCGCAGCTGCAGATGTTTCTTTCAAGGGCTAGTCTGATTAATAATGACATTAATTTAAACTTCCTTTTTATAATCCTTTTAAGAGCTCTAAGTCGCGACTTTTTTGTTAAAGTTATGGCAGAGTAATTCTTTCAATTATTCCAAGGCCAAATTGCTTTAATTAAAAATCGGCTTACCATTTTGAAATTTGTATTTAGTATCGAGTCTTTGCTTCTGGCTTCGGGCCTTTGATCAGTTGTTTAAACCGATTATTTTCTAAAAAAAATAGTCCTGTTGCTCGTTCTTTGACATAGTTAATATCGTATTCCGTTGTCAGTGTACAAGCAAATGTTAACTGTCAAACGAAAGGTGATACGATTATCATGTGTCCGCCGTTCCATGTATCCTTTTCCTTTCCCATCTCATATAGGTGGATTTCAACCTTAATATCAAAATCTCATCTGACTGTTTACTCATTAGCGAAAAATCTTCGAGAAGGTGCAGAGTACCACGCCACCAGTTTCACCGACTAATTTTAAACTTTTATGGGAAACGAAGAAAAAGTACAGCAATGAAGACTAATGAAACGATTGCGATTGTAAAGGTTTTAAAGAAACTCCAAACTGATGTGAACATAACATCATTTCTGACTTGTGTGCCCCACTCACAGAAGTTACAATGACGAAGAAAACGTCAGAATCACTGGCAAATACGTAAATATTGAAAAGTTTTTTAATGTAATCATTGGCAACCTTGTAAATATGGTAAGTAAATTTAATTGGGGACGAAAAGAGACTGCTTCCTCCTGGACTTGGGTATCACGGGAATGTCAACCTCGTCCCGTCTGTCCCCAGATCGGTCTGCCGCTGTGGTTGCCCCGGTTGCTGCCCGCAGTGGGGCTGAGCCCTCGCCTGTGGTTGATTGGGAGGTCGTTCCAAGGCGTGGCAGACAGCGAAAGACGTCCCCGGAGGTTGATCAGAAAGCCTCCCCGGTGCGTCTCACAAACAGGTTTCAGGCACTGTCTCTGGCTGAGCCAGATGCAGCTGTCTGTCCTGTTTCAGAGGATCACTCTCAGCCTTCAAGGTCCGGGAAATCGCAGAGGTTGGGCTTATTGGTAGTTGGGAGCTCCAGTGTTAGGCGCGTAATGGGGCCCCTTAGGTATATGGCGGCTAAGGAGGGGAAGAAATCCAGTGTGCACTCCGTGTGCATTCCGGGTGGAGTCATTCCTGATGTGGAAAGGGTCCTTCCGGATGCCATGAAGAGCACAGGGTGCAGCCAGCTGCAGGTGGTGGCACATGTCGGCACTAATGACGTGTGTCGCTTTGGATCTGAGGAAATTCTCTCTGGATTCCAGCGGCTATCTGATTTGGTGAAGACTGCCGGTCTTGCTTACGAGATGAAGGCAGAGCTCACCATCTGCAGCATCGTTGACAGAACCGACTGCGGACCTTTGCTGCAGAGCAGGGTGGAGGGTCTGAATCAGAGGCTCAGACGGTTTTGCGACCGTGTTGGCTGCAGATTCCTTGACTTGTGCCATAGGGTGGTCGAGTTTCGGGTTCCGCTGAATAGGTCAGGAGTTCACTACACTCAGCTGGCGGTTACACGGGTAGCGAAGGCTGAGTAGCGTGGACTGGGCGGTTTTTTGGGTTAGAAGGCCTCGTGAAAGTACGGGGTGGGCTGCAATCTCAAAGGGTGCATGGCAAATACAGGACGTGCTTGGATCAAGGAACAGTCGGAATTGTAGTTGTAAATTGTTGTAGTTGTGCCGGGAAAGTCCCTGAGCTACAAGCGCTAATAGAAAGCACAGAAGCTGAAATCGTTATAGGTACAGAAAGCTGGCTAAAGCCTGAAATAAGTTCTGCAGAAATTTTTACGAAGTCTCAGACGGTGTTCAGGAAAGATAGATTAGGCAGAATTGGTGGTGGAGTGTTTGTGTCTGTCAGTAGTTGTTTATCTTGTAGTGAAGTCGAAGTAGATACTCCGTGCGAATTGGTGTGGGTGGAGATTATACTTAACAGCCGAACTAAGTTAATAATTGGCTCCTTCTACCGACCCCCAGACTCCGATGATATAGTTGCTGAACAGTTGAGAGAAAATTTGAGTCTCGTAACAAATAAATACCCCACTCATACGGTTATAGTTGGTGGGGACTTCAACCTTCCCTCGATATGTTGGCAAAAATACTTGTTCAAAACCGGTGATAGGCAGAAAACATCTTCCGAGATTGTCCTAAATGCTTTCTCCGAAAATTATTTCGAGCGGTTAGTCCACGAACCCATGCGAATTGTAAATGGTTGCGAAAACACACTTGACCTCTTAGCCACAAACAATCCAGAGCCAACAGAGAGCATCATGACTGATACAGGGATTAGTGATCACAAGGTCGTTGTAGCTAGGCTCAATACCGTTTCTTCCTAATCCACCAGAAACAAACGCAAAATAATTTTATTTAAAAAAGCGGATAAAGTGTCACTAGAAGCCTTCCTAAGAGACAATCTCCATTCCTTCCGAACTAACTATGCAAATGTAGACGAGATGTGGCTCAAATTCAAAGATATAGTAGCAACAGCAATTGAGAGATTCGTACCTCATAAATTGGTAAGAGATGGAACTGATCCCCCATGGTACACAAAACAGGTCCGAACGCTGTTGCAGAGGCAACGGAAAAAGCATGCGAAGTTCAGAAGAACGTGAAATCCCGAAGATTGTCTAAAATTTACAGACGCGCGAAATTTGGCACGGACTTCAATGCGAGATGCCTTTAATAGGCTCCACAACGAAACGTTGTCTCGAAATTTGGTAGAAAATCCGAAGAAATTCTGGTCGTATGTAAAGTACACAAGCGGCAAGACGCAGTCAATACCTTCGCTGCGCAGTGCCGATGATACTGTTACCGGCGACTGTGCCGCTAAAGCGGAGTTATTGAACGCAGTTTTCCGAAATTCCTTCACCAGGGAAGACAAATGGAATATTCCAGAATTTGAAACACGAACAGCTGCTAGCATGAGTTTCTTAGAAGTAGATGCATTAGGGTTGCGAAGCAACTCAAATCGCTTTATACGGCCAAGTCTTCAGGTCCAGATTGTATACCGATTAGGTTCCTTTCAGATTACGCTGATACAATAGCTCCCTACTAAGCAATCATATACAACCGCTCGCTCACCGATAGATCTGTATCTACAGATTGGAAAATTGCGCAGGTCGCACCAGTGTTTAAGAAGGGTAGTAGGAGTAATCCATCGAACCACCGACCTATATCATTGACGTTGGTTTGCAGTAGGGTTTTGGAGCATATGCTGTATTCAAACATTATGAATCACCTCGAAGGGAACGATCTATTGATACGTCATCAGCATGGTTTCAGAAAACATCGTTCTTGTGCAACGCAGCTAGCTCTTTATTCGCACGAAGTAATGGCCGCTATCGACAGGGGATCTCAGGTTGATTCCGTATTTCTAGATTTCCGGACAGCTTTTGCCACCGTTCCTCACAAGCGACTTCTAATCAACCTGCGGGCCTACGGGGTATCGTCTCAGTTGTGCGACTGGATTCGCGATTTCCTGTCAGGAAGGTCGCAGTTCGTAGTAATAGACGGCAAATCATCGAGTAAAATTGAAGTGATATCAGGTGTTCCCCAGGGAAGCGTCCTGGGACCTCTGCTGTTCCTGATCTATATAAATGATCTGGGTGACAATCTGAGCAGTTCTCTTAGGTTGTTCGCAGATGATGCTGTAATTTACCGTCTAGCAAGGTCATCTGAAGACCAGTATCAGTTGCAAAGCGATTTAGAAAAGATTGCTATATGGTGTGGCAGGTGGCAGTTGACGCTAAATAACGAAAAGTGTGAGGTGATCCACATGAGTTCCAAAAGAAATCCGTAGGAATTCGATTACTCGATAAATAGTACAATTCTCAAGGCTGTCAATTCAACTAAGTACCTGGGTGTTAAAATCACGAACAACTTCAGTTGGAACGACCACATAGATAATATTGTGGGGAAGGCGAGCCAAAGATTGCGTTTCATTGGCAGGACACTTAGAAGATGCAACAAGTCCACTAAAGAGACAGCTTACACTACACTCGTTCGTCCTCTGTTAGAATATTGCTGCGCGGTATGGGATCCTTGCCAGGTGGGATTGACGGAGGTCATCGAAAGGGTGCAAAAAAGGGCAGCTCGTTTTGTATTATCACGTAATAGGGGAGAGAGTGTGGCAAACATGATACGCGAGTTGGGTTGGAAGTCATTAAAGCAAAGACGTTATTCGTCGCGGCGAGATCTATTTACGAAACTTCAGTCACCAACTTTCTCTTCCGAATGCGAAAATATTTTGTTGCGCCCAACCTACATAGGTAGGAATGATCATCAAAATAAAATAAGAGAAATCAGAGGTCGAACAGAAAGGTTTAGGTGTTCGTTTTTCCCGCGCGCTATTCGGGAGTGGAATGGTAGAGAGATAGTATGATTGTGGTTCGATGAACCCTCTGCCAAGCACTTAAATGTGAATTGCAGAGTAGTCATGTAGATGTAGATGAAGAGAGCTCACGCTCCTTTACCGTCTGTGTTACGTGCGCTCGCGATGAAATGGGACGGTCGTGTGTCGTTACATAGTACAGCACGGTCGACTGGTACCGCACGAGAAGTGCAAACAATATGCTGACTTCAGAGGAATGACCATTATTAGGTTCGACGTAGCCTCAGATACGAACACACAGTATATACGGCGCAGTGCTTAAGAGGAGACTCCACTCAAAAATTAACTTTCCTTCTACTTTTGCTGATATCAACTAAATTTTAAAATCGTTTCTGTTATGTAAAGATGCAACGCTATCCAAGGTTTGAAGCCCATAACTTCGCTGGTTTCCGAGTTCTGAATTTTTAATACACACATCAAAAAAAGGTTTGCATCACCTCGGTTCCGAGAGTTCCGGAACCTGTATAGAAAATTGGAATAGAGATCAACATAAACATCATTTCCGCCCTTTTCATTGCTTATGAAAACCACATATTGCATGTTGTACCACTATACAGCGAGACCTTCAGAGGTAGTGGTTCAGATTGCTGTGCAGCCCGGTACCTCTAATACCCAGTAGCACGTCCTCTTGCATTGATGCATGCCTGTATTCGTCCTGACATACTATCCAAAAGTTCACCAAGGCACTGTTGGTCTAGATTGTACCACTCCTGAGTGGCGATTCGGCGTAGATCCCTCAGAGTGGTTGGTGGGTCACGTCGTCCATAAACAGCCCTTTTTAATCTATCCCAGGCATGTCGGTAGGGTTCATGTCTGGCGAGCATGCTGGCCACTCTCGTCGAGCGATGTCGTTATCCTGAAGGAAGCCATTCACAAGACGTGCATGACGAGGGCGCAAATTGTCCATGAAGACGAATGCCTCGCCAATATGCTGCCGATATGGTTGTACTATCGGTCAGAGGAAGGCATTCACGTATATTACAGCCGTTACAGCTCCTTCCATGACCACCAGCGGCGTACGTCGGCCCCACATAATGCCACCCCAAAACAGCAGGGAACCTACACCTCGCTGCACTCGCCGGACAGTGTGTCTAAGGCGTTCAGCCTTACTGGGTTGCCTCCAAACATGTCTCTGACGATTGTCTGGTTAAAGCCAAATGCGACACCATATGCGACACTCATCGGTGAAGAGGAGTCCATTCGGCATGTTGTTGGGCCCATCTGTCCCGCGTTACATGGCGTCGTGGTTGCAAAGATGGAACTCTCCATGTACGTTGGGACTGAAGTTGTGCATCATGCAGCCTATTGCGCATAGTTTGAGTCAAAACAGAATATCCTGTGGCTGCGCGAAAAGCATTATTCAACATGGTGGTGTTGCTGTCAGGGTTCCTCCGAGCTATAATCCGTAGGTAGCGGTTATCCACTGCAGTAGTAGCCATTGGGCGGCCTGAGCGAGGCATGTCGTCGACAGTTCCTGTCTCTCTGTATCTCCTCCATGACCGAACAACATCGCTTTGGTTCGCTCCGAGACGCCTAGATACTTCCCTTGTTGAGAGCCCTTCCTGGCACAATGTAACAATGCGGACGCGATCGAACCGCGGTATTGACCATCTAGCCATGGTTGAACTACAGACAACCCGAGCCGTCTACCTCCTTACTGGTGAAATGATTGGAACTGATAGGCTGTCAGACCCCACTCTGTGTAATAGGCGCTGCTCATGCATGGTTGTTTACATATTTGGGCGGATTTAGTGACACCTTTGAACAGTCAAAGGGACTGTGTCTGTGATACAATACCCACGGTCAACATCTATGTTCAAGAGTTCTGGAAACAACTTTTGGTACCCACACCACAATTTCCACAGGCCAGATTTTGTAGGTTCATTCACAAGACTTATTATTTCAACGGTTCTCTGGATTCATTTAATGAGTTCTATGCTCGGCGTAGCCCAAAAAAGGAAATAGGAGTAATCCGATGAATTACAGGCCAATTTCAATAACTTCGATTGTCGGTAGGGTTTTGCAAGATATTGAAAGGTGGCTACACTGAGCCATAGCGCCAGAGATTGCGCCAAAAAGTATTATTCAGCCACCTCCACTGGCAGTGCTTGTCGAGAAGTCGTAGTAGGCAGTGCTTGTTGAGATGTGGTAGTGGAAAGTGCTTATTGAGAAGTAGCAGTAGGCAGTGCTTGTTGAGATGCGGTAGTGGAGAGTGCTTATTGAGAAGTAGCTGTAGGAAGTGCTTCTTGAGAAGTAGCAGTAGGCAGTGCTTGTTGAGATGTAGCAGTGGTGAGTCGTTGTTGAGAAGTTCCCGTGGAGAGTGCTTGTTCAGAACTTGTAGTATTGTTTTGATGGGCTAGACACCAGATGTTGTTGGATTAGGGATGCTGTAATGTGCTTTTCGTCAATATATATGAAGGTAAAAAAATTCCTTTTTTTTTCATTATTTCAATGTCTTAAACAATAATGCCTCTTGGTCACAGGTTCAGTCAACAAAGCATCCAGCTCGTGATCTTGTATTAGACTGTATTTCTGGTTTCTATGTGCAATTATAGTATTTCTGGTTTTTTTAATTACTTCAGTATAAATGGTGTTTAAAATATCTGGTCTTATTGAGGAAGAACCGTGCCAGATGTGTACGTTGAATCACACTTCCACACACAGAACAGCTACACTTGTGTTTTGTTGTTTTCTAGGTTTTATAGTTGCTGGGGACTTAATTAATTAATTGAGTTAACAGAAATTTTCTTTCATTCTTTGTTGTTGTTCTATGCAGTCAGATTGCGTACAAATACTAATAAGGGCCAACCGTTTACGAGACAGTGTAATCGGACAGTCAGCTACTAAAATTAAAAAATATTTGCATAGTAAATAATTAAGCCCCCATGCACGTGGCGACCGCTGCTTCGGATCGTCCCTTGGAATTCTTCTGATTGTAAAAATAGCAGACAGTAGTATTGTTGTAGTAATTTGTAGTTTAGTAATTGTAGTCTATATTGCATGTGTAGATTTGGTAATTGTCATTCTTCCAATGGTATTTTTGCAAAATTTAATTTTTGATGTCTTGTATACGCGTGTGACAATTTTGTGCAATTATGAAGATTTCAATTGTTCGTTAATCGTGTTTGAGGGAAGCATTTCGTGTGAATGATATTGTTGGAGATAAGGTCTCATTGTGTGTAATTTTCGTATAGTGACGAATTTTGTATGTTTTGTAAATGATTACGCGATCGATGAAAAAGGCAAAAATGATGGATAGTGAGAATGACGAAATTGTTAACATGGCAAACCCGTCAACACAGGAGAACAGTATGATGAATAATAAAGTTGAAAACAATTTAATAAGTCGGGAAAATAGTCCGGAACCAATTCAAAATTTTTCACAATCAAAAAATTTTCAGAATTCGAGATTAACGACAGAAGATTCTGGAATAGTATCGAATACAGATAGCTTCACGGCTATGTCGAAGGAAGCTGGTTTTGCGGGAAATGTTAGGGGTGAAAAGAATTTCGAACCAATTAACATGGAGCAGTTGATGGGTGCTATATTAAATTTGGGATCACATATGGGAACAATGGAAACACGGTTAGACTCACTGGGACCACAGTTAAGATCTGAATTATAAACAGTGGGATCACGGTTAGACTCACAAATAGGAACAATTAAAACAGAGATAGGAACAATTAAAACTGATATGGGAACAATGGAAACACGGTTAGGATCTGAATTAAAAACAGTGGCAACACGGCTAGAAACTGATATGGAAACAATGGAAACACGGTTGGACTCACGAATAGGGACATGTTTCAAAAACATGAAAGATGACTTAAAGAAAGAAATTAGAGAAGAAGTACAACCGATTTTGAATGCTCACAATAATAGATTACTTTCAATAGAAATCAGACAAAAGGAAGAGGATAGAGAACAGGAAGAAAGAGATCGCGTGATAGTACAAAAAAAATTTCAGAGTTAAATTTACAACGTGCACACTACTGTATTGTAGTGAGCAAAGCAGTTGTGGTATGCATGTGTATTTGCACTAAGTATTTCGCAGTCGCTTTGGCAATTAAATAGATTTTTATTATTTTCCGTGCTATTTTAATGTGTCTTCTTATTTTTGCTCTTAAAATTGTATTTTTTCTGTGTTATTGTGTGAAATATTGTGATACTCATGACGGGTGAAATACGTGACACTAGGCTGAAAGCAAATTGAGAAATTTCAGTGAAGACGACAGTAGCGTGTTAGGATCGCCTTGTAATGAAGTAACAAATGTTCAAGATAATAATTAGATAATTGGGCATAGGGACATGGATCAGGTAATAAATAACGGTGTAGAAATGGAAACAGTTAGTGAACACAGATCGGTCGGTAACTGTTTGCCTTAGGAATGCGAAACGTCAGAAAGAAATCTTGCAAATACAATAGATTCAGGTTTGGCGTCATTGCACTTTTCTCAGTTAAGTCAAGACACACCCTCTGCTTTTCAAAATACAAATATTGCCGTTGCAAATGCACTGGCGAAAAGCATAAAGGAACATGTTTCAGGCACTGAAGCATTGTTATTGCGATTAATGCAACAAATGGAACAAAATCAGAAACAAATTAAAGTAACACTTGAACAAACACGTGAAGGTTTAACCGCTGAGAATTTCTGAAGATGTAAAAACACAAATTTGTGAGCGTTTTCAGCCCCATCTTTTCGCGAAATGAAGACACATCACAGAATAATGAAGCTGACACAAAAGAACTGCAGATTATTGTTCACGAAATTCACGACACCTTGCAATCTAAAAGTGACTCAGTTGCATCCACCGATGCGGTTACGCAATCTGTAAAAGATGAGGAAAACAGTAGATACTATTACAACTCAAATGGACACACTAAAACTTGGTTCAGAAAAACACGAAGGAAATCAGCACATTATCGGAAAAAGTAGCCAAACTTTCGAAGAAGTTAACAAATGCATCTATGAAGGTAGATGATTTCCTGAATGATACGAGACCGATAGCTTTCACTGACACAGAAGAGTACAAGGAAATTACGAAAGTTAAACAAAATCAGAATCAAATTGATACGCAACACAAAAGAGAAATGCGGGAGGTACAAGATCAGTTAGCACACGTGATACAAGAACTGCACATTTCAGAGGATACTCGCGTTTCGACACGGGAAGAGGGACTTAGAAAATAAGGAAGATTCACTAAGTAATAATAGTGGTATTTCGGAGATCTTGAAAGGAGTCGGCAAGATGTAGCAAGCCTTGAGAAGGAACAGCCGACCCGGCGTAATAATGACAGATTTGCGACTCTGCGTCATGATGATTTTGACTGTAATCTCTTCATCACAGCGCGTAAATTCAGAACTTTCAAGAATTCTAGTAATGATATACATCCACAGGATTGGCTTTGTCAATTTTCTTACTGCTTTCCTCATAATTGGTCATTAAATTACAAAAAAGAAAAATTACAAAGGATTCTCGTGTAAAACTGATCATGGAGAAACAATTTGCTTTCTGACTTAATCTTTGCGATTAAATTTTTCACTTCCAGTTACCATTACGCTTTGTCACATGTCGCATGCAGCAATGTTTCGAAGTCAGCTATCTAGTCAACAATCTATGGAACTTATTAAGACTGTAATTTTACGAGTTCAGTTTTATAGGGAACAGACGATACAGTCTCAATGTGTGTACGTTTTGCTTGTGAGTTGCACGATTACGTCATGACCATCAAGTCCACATTCTTGGAACATATACTGCTAATGAGGTTTTTCTGCAACATTTTGTTTTACTTGAAAAGACAAAGAGGCCACATATGACAGAATATTTGGTTTGTTTGACAGCTACACGATTATACTACAACGCTACTTTGGAGTGACACAATCTTCGTTATTGCTTTTGCGCTGTATCAATTTTATGTCTGCACAGTTTTTCCGCATTTTTCTATAAAGTAAAATATGTTTGGGTAATGCCTTTTGTGGCATAGCTACAATGAGATAGGTATTTCTCATAACACAACAATACGTTACAGTGTAGTACTTTCAAGGTCACAGCAATGAACGTAATAACTACGACATCTATACGCATAGCACTTTACTTTTGTGTATGTCAAGGTAAGTACATTGACTTCTGGAGAACTTTGCTTATGGACGACAATAACTACGACACTTGGTACATTTTTACTGTTAGCCAATGACAGAAATTATCTTACAGCAAGAACTATAGTTTAGCACTACACGAATAGCACTGGGTGGTTACCTTTTGTATTTTGAATATTTTTGAACCACAATGACACAGAGAAGGTTTTCGGTAATACATTTCATTCTCCAATTTAATCTATAACATCTGAGAGTATAATTACATTAGCGCTCATGGAGGTACACCCACTTTGTGTACTATGCATGTGGCAAGTGCAAGGATACCTAGCTAATATAGCATTTGCTTATACAATTTTACGCGCCGATACCATATTTTCTCCAACACAGAACTACACAGCTATCTAGACTTTTAACAGATAGGGATGAACATTTTTTTACTACATATCTGACTCATATCTAGTTAATTACACAGCTGGATTACTTGCATTATGAAATTGTACTTTGTCTGCGTTTTGGTTATTGAAACGAGCAGAGAGAATTTTTTTAAGGTTTTGAGATTACTGAAGGAAGCTACAACGATTTTGAGATTTTATTGATCTGTTATGAAGATGCTATTACGACGACGATGTGTATTATGATGTTCAGATACGTTTCTGATCAGTAAGATGATGCTATATCAGGAGTATGATTCTCCTACATGTTTATCAGTACGAAGTAATGAGGAAGTATTGATGAATACGTATATGTGTAATGAGGCAATGAATAATGAGTAGTTGTTAGGGACTCTGGTTTGTGAAAAACTGTTGGAACCCAAGAATTGTACTTTAAGAGTTATGAAAGGTGAGTATATATGTGAATGTGAGCAGCACAGTGCTGACGGAAAGTTTTGGACGCTGTTATTCATGAGATTTCGTTTCTACACGCTTCTAACGTAAATTTTCAACCTGTGAAATTTTTTATTATTTGTGTGAAACTGCCATTGTAGCTGAATCTGCTGTCCTGAATATTTTGGTATAGAGTACATGTGACCCTGACGTAATGCTCTGCTGCTCCTGGCTGCATGCCAGCCGCTTTGAAATATACCTATTGTTGTGTAGATTTTAAACTTTCCTCGTGCCGCTTGAGCAATTTTGGAGCTTGCCGCACTTTCGCAGGCGCTCGCATAGCTGTAGAAACGAGAGTCCGTTGACCTCGAAATTGACATTTCTTTGTGGAACGCACCAAAGAAGCAATGCACTGTTGCTTGGAGACATGTGATTGCACTTCGGAGCACGTACCTTGTGCTACGTCTATGTGCCTGATTATGACAAGTGTCTCTCTACGAGAGTTGCGAGAATTTTTACTGACTTATGAAATGCCATATGGCTGGTGAATGATGTTTTTATGCCTTGCTTTGTATATATTTGCTTATTTTATTTGATATCTAGTTTCTAGTTGGCCTGCAGCATTGATTTTACCAAATAAAATTAATTAAAAAAGGAGCACTAGAAAAGGAAAGAAGCATAAGCAAGAGAAGGGACTAGTAACAGAAATTGTGTATATAATTTTCTTTTGAAAGACTTGGTAATTTTTTGCTAGAATAAGTTGATGTGGTACACCACTTTAGTGATAAAATGTGACATAGACATTAAGATGTGAATAGACATTTCCCTATCTGCATTGCTGTCTTTACTGTAATATTTTTTCTGCTTGTACTTTCTCATGTTTATGTATGTTATTGCATTTGCTGCTGCTGTTTGTCAGACATTGTCCTACTGAATTTTACTTGGCATTATTCTGATAAGCCAATTTTAGCACTGATTTATTTTTCTTGTATGCTGCATATTGCCTTATATTAGTTGTAATGTTGGATTTGCTTTGATAATTTAAATGTGCTGCTGCCAGTTTGCAATTTTTGTCATTGCTGTTTGTGTTAATTGTTTTGTGCTGCTGCATTGCGTCGTTCTCTAGTTTATGTATCCGAACTCAGCAGATTTAAGGTAGTTTAAGAGGGGGTATGCTGTATAAGAAAATGAGTTGTGATGTGTTGGGAAGAAAAAGATTGAAAAGCTACAAGGAAAAGGTTTGGCCAAAGTGTATTATACAATGAGGAACATTTATTTTGAAAAACAAAATGAACAGATATATAGGGTACAGTGATAACAGGTTTAGGTAGGATTGTCTTGGAAATAAATGATGAGGTAAGAAATAAATATGAAAGTATAAATCCAGAAGGCATGCTTAGATAGGACATTTTTCTTGGGACAATATTGAACTAAGGGAGATCTCCGAGAATTAAATAATATTTTGGTTGGAAATGAAGTACCACAAGTACTGCAGTACCAAATGTTACACTGAAAATAGACCATGACCTTTCTTTTTGTGTTATTCTGCTATGTTTATGTGTACACTTGTGCATCTGTGTTCTTCTTGTCTCTGTGTGTTTACCTGATAAGATAAATTTGGTAGAATTTTTTTTCTTCTAATGCTAAGCTGCATTCATTATGATGAGGAATACTGTTATCCTCAAATCTAATCCGGTTTTGTAACATATTCTTTACTTTGGGAAGTTGTTTGGACATTATTTATTCTGTTATGTTTTCTTTAATGCTCATGTGTCAAGTTAATGTTTCAAAGGATATTCTCATTTTTCATTTATTTACATATGTCACAATTCCTGTAATACTCATGTCTACTCTTATTTATATTCTTTTTGTAAAGCCGGTATTACTACAAATGGTATCGTTATTATCATGTTCTTGACTAATGATGTTTTCTGTACCTTTGTAATTGTATTCTTATGCCATAAAATTGTAATTGTACAGACACCAAGTCTTCAAGTTGAGTAAATAGTTTGCATTCATTTTATTGCACACATACCTGTTGGTCGTACTATATGAATAAAATGTCAGAGTTTATATGACTGTGTTAGTACTTGCATGTGTGTTGATAATTTAGCAAGGGACTGGTTAACAGCATTGCTGGTTTTAAGGATATTGCAAAATAATTAGTGAGTGCACAAGTGGTAGTTCATGAACTTGCCACAATATCATCAAGACTCTTCAATTGTGATTGTGCACCCGCACAGTCTCAATGGATGGATGCTGGCCATCTCTACAAGGATTACAGTGGGTCTGCACCTTTGGTGGTACACTACTACCATAATCTCTACAAGGACTACAGTGGGTCTGCGCCTTTGGTGGCCCACTACTACCATAATCTCTACAAGAACTACAGTGGGTCTGCACATTTGGTGGCCCACTACTACTGTAATCTCTACAAGGACTACAGTGGCTCTGCACCTTTGGTGGCCCATTACTACCATAATTTCTACAAGGCATACTGTGAGTTTACTCTGTGGTGGCCTACCTACCAATATTCTTCAAGACTTCGACTGACTTTGCTGTGGGTTTGCTCTGTTGTGGCCCATTACCAGTATTCATGTCAAGAGTCAGTACTATGTTTCCCTTGGGAGGACAGCACTACTTCTTCAGGACTGCTTGGAGGTCCACTACTTGTGTGTGCATTTTCTTCTATTGCTCAGACTTTGTGCATAAAACTGTCATAGACTACTCGTCTGATAAATTTCCTTACGGACTGTGAAATGAATTTTTCGATTTATTGATCAACAGTATATTACTAATTGTGTGCATCTGATCTATCTGATATTCTTAATATTAAATTTTTTTAACAAATTAGTCTTGGCCACTGCCCAAACTATTTTCTAAATGTTTTTAAGAGGAACAGGGGGGCTATGTAAGTAGCCTGTTTATGTGTTTGTATGTTGGCAATGCTATGTAGCGCTCTGCATTAATAACTCTGACAGCACTGTTCGCACTCTGTAAGAGACTCTGTAGCTGGTCGCACTAGCAGTTGGAGGTGAATCGCCAGTAGTGATGGAAGTTGGAGGTGAACAGCCAGTAGTGATGGAGGTTGGAAGTGAGTAGTTAGCACTGATGGAGGTTAGAGTTTTGAACTGTTAGCGAAAGCGGACCATCTGGACGTGCCCGACTTGGAGACTGAATATTATTCATGATTATATAATTTTTTGAACCGTATGTTACGATTGATTTTATATATATCTATATATATATGAACTGGATGTCACAATAATAAGGTAAAAATACATTGCTTGCTTTGCAACAAAATCTTTCCTTTGCTAACCACGTGCCTATCAGTAGTTAGAGCCTTCAATAGTTAGAATCTTTTATTTAGCTGGCAGTATTGGTGCTTCCCACATTGCTGTGGTTCGGGTAATGAAGATATTTGTGAGGGAAGTGACTTATGAAATGTCTAGGTTATTATTAGGATTTCCACTAATTCAGAGCCATCCTTTTATATTAATTATCTGAAGTCAGGTTATTAATTTTAAAGCAGTCAGACTGCGTTATACTTGAATGTTGTGAGTAATTAATGAACAGGAAATGTTTGATTTCTGTTTGTCAGGACAAATTCTGTAGGTCAGATATGAATTGATACAGACAAGCAAAGAGACAGTACGTTCAGTTTCACTGAACAGTTGAAGTAAAAACAATTAAGTTTCAATATGAATATCGACTACGGCAAGTGGTGAAGCGTGCATCGTATAACACTTCCGTTTTCGGGCTTGCTATTTCATTTGCGAACGGTGCGTCGTCAGAAGGTCCATCGGAAAGCGTCGGTATTAGCTAGAATTTATCTGATTTGACGGCCGAACTCATCTTACGACTTATTGTGACGCGAAGTAATTTATTCTTGGCCCACCTTGGAACGCACGTCCCCGAAATTTAGTCAGTAAGTCTCATCGTTACGAAGAAAACCTCTCATGAAATACCTGTGTGGATCAATAATAGACAAGCATGCCACATGCTGCGCACTCTTTAAACCTTTATTGATTTACACGACAGCACACGTCACCCTCTCGTCACTACGTGCATCAGTTACCTCACAGGAACGACGTGTGGTATTTGAGACACGGGCTAGTCAGGTCAAGGGAAGGCGAAACTTTGGCGTTACTCTCGTTGAAAACTGATACTACTGGTTGTAATGCATACTCTTCACCACCCAACACCAAAAATGAAGCGGTTTTTCTAGTCGTTTTATTCGTAGTGGTCGCGTACTTGGCTTGTCGTTGCAGCATGTTACTCTGTATGCACATTGGTTTAGTGGAACTTCGATTAAATAGAAATAATGTGTTGACGATCGATAGGAAAGGGATGACCAGCTGTCGATAACGAGATAATATTCGACCTGAGGTCGCTAGTTAGAATTCTGATAATAAATCACTTACATCGTTCGGAATTTGTTCATCTCCAGTGTATTTCCGAAAATTTCAGCGGCGTCTTACGATGTAAGGACACAAGTCGCTACTGATGCAAACAGAGGAAAGGCTGCTGATGTTAAGAGTGGTGACTATCGTGCGACAAAGGGAATTGTGCTACGGGAAAAGCTCCTGGTCCGACACGTCAACTTTTTACATAATTCGTAACATTTTAGATCAATGCACTTTTTGAAACGTTTTTCCTACGAACAGTCTTCTGAAGAGCTATTCGGAGAGGTCTGCAAAAATACCCTTCTACAGGTATCAGACTCCTCTTACGACCTTCAAAATGTGCTCCAGTCATAAATTTCCTTAGATGCTGTATCAGGGAAATTCAGAGGGTTTTAAGTTTGGTGAAAAGGCTGAAGTTTCAACTGCCATCGACAAGTTCATTTATTAACACGTGGTGCATTTTCCTGACTTATTTATTACCATTTTGTATTGATCAGTGTCATGATTTCATTCGAAACGGTGTAGGACAGTTTCATAGTTTGAAAAGATAAGTGGAAATGTGCCAAATACAAACGGTATTTTCGATTAGATCGGTTCAAAAGTTAATCTGTGCTCTTAGACAACTAAACCGAGCGACATTTTGCCGAGTAACACGCGACAGAAAAGAAACTGAGACACAGTTCTTACTTCTCCTCACGCCACAGTAACCAGTATTTCCGCCACCATCGCAATCGTTTGGGTCGTTGAACATCCTCACTTACGCTCTCTAAAAGCAGCAACATACATTTCCGAAGACGGTTTGGAATTGCACAATTCTGTATCGTGTTTCAACCTTATGCACGCCACAACTATTTTCAGTTTCTTTTCAATTACAACAAATTCTGTGGCTAAAAGTTTGTTTAATGCTTTCTCCGCCCTTATTCATACTGGAAAGAGAACTCCCGACCCCCGCCTTGTACGTGCAGTTACTATAAGTGACATGGGGGAAGGATCCTTCACTGTTCCACATCTTTTTTTACACCAACAAGCGTTTCAGCACTCACCGGGACATCCACTTCACAGAAGTTGTCCACCGACATTCTGGAGCAGGGTTTGGCCGAATGTTTTTATCAAAAATTCCTGGCGTCAGATGACAAATCTCCTCGGTTGGATACAGTTTATGGGACGTTTCAACAAGTAAGAAGTTACACAACATAAGTCTAACAGCAGATCCCCTGTGTAGAAAGCATCCGATGCACGACACACTCGTAAGAAAATTGTTCTGACCAAATGAAATTTGGTCATGGACGAGGAAAAAATTGTTTTTAATTACTAGAACGACCCCAACACTGGAGTGTAATTCCTCAGCCGAACTGGTACCTGTCCCCAGGAATCAAATATCAGCTGTATACTAGGATATGTGGCTCATTTAACACACTATTCGACGACCAGAGTCACTCCAGACATATACGACTATCAACCTTACCTGCCACACCACGGACACTGGATGATGCGGAAAAGGTGCGGAAAAAGATACGTTGTCTTGTATTGCACTAACGAGGAACGCAAGTTGGAACTAACGAGGACCAACGACGCTCTTGGAGTGTTTATGATCTCTACCCGACCACACAAAATACACTTAAATCCCGAAGAAAGGACACTTCTTTTTCTCCATTTCAAGCTTGAATGACTTTAATATCAAGAATTAGCATTACAAAAGGAAAGAGAAAATAAAAGAAGCATTACAGACTGCAGCGTGAAAAGCTAAAAAGAGACGTGTTGGAGAGAGTCATAATGGGTTGGAAAGGGAGATAGAAAGGTCAGATTAAACAGAGATGGTATAAGAAGACGGCTAAGAGATGTTTTTGAGTCACGCTTGAACACGGCCACACGATTAGGAGTTAGGCACTGCGAATCTTAGAAACAAAAAATTTCACCACCAGTGTGTGTTCAGTCGGAGGAGTAGATGTGGAGACGTGAAGTGCCTCATCACCACATTTCTTGCCAAGTCAGGTTTTACATTCTAAGCCACTTCGACATGTCTGCACGTGTGAGGGCGTGTTTATGTGTTGATGGTGACCCGTCCATCGGATGGAGTCGTTAAGCTTTGTAGCCCTCCTGATGCTATTCTAGAAATGTAGATTTTGAGCCGTAATCGGTTTTCATTTACTCCCTTTGACTGTTTATCGATTTACCATGTTTTATTTTCCTTAGTAATGATGGTGTCTTTAACTTAACTCGTTCTCAGCGATGTAACATTCGCTGATGCGAAACACTGTGAGTGCCGTATTTTTCCGGCACATTTATATGCAGAGTAGTCACAAACAGTCTGAAAAGCTTGTAAGGGTGTTACAGGATAGGTTGTGCTAAGAAATAATTGCTAAGAAAAAAAATCGATACGTTGCGCCGTTTCCTAGGTCATTAGCACTGCAATTAGCCCGTCACACCTTTGTGAACGCAAATTCAAACGACCAGCCAGATGCAATATTAGTGTTAATTGTTCATATAGCGTAGGTCACAGCGCACGAGACTGCTCAGCCTCTCGCTCAGATTCGATCCTTACTGCCGTCCCATGTCCAATTTTTGTGTCGCTCTCTTGTTCAGCGTTAGAAAACCGAACGAAGAACACGTTTAGCGACACCATCTAGGGCGGGTCGCTTGAATTTGCGCGCGCAATGGCCTTATTGGATAACTTCACTGATAATTACCTTTCAAACGGCGCAGCGTATGGAATTTTTTTTATTAACAATTAATTCTCGGTACAACCTGCCCTGGAAACCCGTACAAGCTCTCCAGACTGTTTGTGGCTCCCCTATATATGAGGTTCCTGTTGGCTTACAACCAGTAATTTGGAAATGACCCACTGCTGAAAAATTTTTACTCCACATCATTTTAGATTTGATATTTCCGGGAATATTTACGAAGAGTGTAAAATAATTCAGTTGATACCGATTATCCGGAAACATGATCATGGTACCTACGAAGTTCCTGATATAGTCCTGTGCTCTCAGGGAAAGTGCCTGTTAGCTCGTTTGGCAATTAATCAAGTGCTCATTTTCCCAGGAGACCGCGGAGTGCTTCGTAATTGCAGCGAAAGGGTGTGTCGGCTTCCAGGTAATACCGGAGATGATAATTAGTTTTCATATTCCCTGCTGTGAAAGACATATTTCATAATCAAAAGTATGTAATGTTGTTAGCTCCAGTGTAAAGGTGACGTCCAGGCTTTGTTTAGTGAGTCTCGTACCTGCATGGGTTATTGCGTTTATCGAAACGAAATGATAATATTCGCAATGTTTACAGGTACACATTATGTGGTATGCAACGCAATGAAATATGACTGAAAAAGAAAGGGAGATGACGGTCACTGTGTTTGAATTACGTGTTATTTATTACTGCTCAGAATTTAGTGCAATAAGTGGTTGCAGTGACGCTTCTTTCTGTGTAAGAAGTTTGTTTATAACAAACAGATCTCTTTTTCAGTTGGTGTTCAACTTCACTCTACCTTTGTGCTACAAGTCAAGACGACAGAGGAGTAAGCCCGTTTAAAGCGGACCTTGACGTCGTGCCTGTAATTTTTACTAGTATTTCGAAATTTAACTATTCAAAAAATATCTTAGTTATTGAAATGAAACTTTAGCCAAATAATGAGTATACACTATGTGATCAAAAGTATCCGGACACCCCCAAAAACATACGTCTTTCATATTAGCTGCATTGTGCTGCCATCTACTGCCACGTACTCCATGTCAGAGACCTCAGTAGTCATTAGACATCATGAGAATGGGGCGCTTCGCCGAACTCATGGACTTCGAACGTGGTCAGGTGACTGGGTGTCACTTGTGTCATACGTCTATATGCGAGATTTCCACACTCCTAAACATCCCTAGATCCACTGTTTTCGATGTAATAGTGTAGTGGAAACGTGAAGGGACAGGTACAGCACAAAAGCGTACGGGCCGACCTCGTGTGTTGGCTGACAGAGACCACCGACATTTGAAGACGCGCTCCTGCCGTCGCAGCGGAAGGAGCTCTCAGCCTGTGATGGCCGGTGCAACGGTAGCTATTGGAGTTTAGCCCTCGCTGACCGCTCTGCTCTACAGAGAGTCTCCTTTCGAAGCGTCAGTAGCGCTCGGTGGATCGGCGGAAGGTTGAGATTTGCTCCCTTTCGTCGTAAAGCCGCGTATCTCGCGGAGAAACTTAATTGTCACAACAGTCACTGACTCGTAGCATCCCGTATCTTCGGTTACAAACTCCCTTAGCGAGACTATCTCGTTCTGTGTTAGGGTTGACCAGTACCAGGGGCCCGTTCACGTCGGACCACCTCGCGTACTGTAGGCCACTTTTTCTTCCCCCGCACCTCCTTTAGGTGCCGCGCCACTGCACCAACGGCGCACGCTAGGGCGTAGGGCATTCCCCCTCTTCCGTAGGACCTATTTGTTAGCTCTTCCTTTTCAGAAAATGCAAAATTGTCGTGCCCACCCTCACCTAATAAAGTTCCTGACAACACCAAGGTGGCAGATTCCGCCGGTGTTTCCCCCGCCCTAACTCGCAGTAAGGCTGCAGCGAAAGAGGCGCGTGAGTCGTCTGTTCTCGTCGACGTCAACGTCCCGCTTGCCGCCGTTGATGAGATGTTAGCCGACAAGGATCGGCAGATCGCGGCGCAAGCGCAGGAACTGCTCAACCAGCGTCGATTAATAACCAACCCCTGCGGCCCAAGTGATTTCCCCACGCGGACAAGTACCCTCCACAGCACACTACACTCACCTGCAACTAGTGAGTCATGTACTACCGTCCCACTGCGGCAGATGACTCCAGCGGCGGAACCAGCTGCTGCAGATGCGTACCCAGAACACCGGGCCCTGGCAGGTGGAGGTCCCACGACGCAAACCCAGAAACAGTACGCAAACAAGCGAGCAACCATACTTGCTAGGTAGCCGAAAGGCGCTGCTGCCTACACCGAAACCTACACTTCCGGTAAGGAACACTACCACAATAACAAACACGACCCGACCTGCGGTCAGCAACACCACAGAAACACCAACCGCAGCTACGCCCGCACATCAGAAGACTGGTTTTCCCCCAGTCGTAATACAAAACTATGGGGACCTTAGTGTCCTCAACGCAACATTCGCGGAAAGGCACACACCTTGCACGCTCCACACGAAGTGCTCTGGGGATAGGGCCTCACTGTACGTGTCAATTAACAACGAATACAAAGATCTCCCAATATTATACGTACAGAAATGCTGAAGAACGGACACAGCAGTACGTGGTAAAGGGAGTGGACCCCAATACCCCAAACACTACAGTAAAAGCGGCGCTCAACTTCCTGGGATTCGACTGTAAAAGTGCTTCCAGGATGACGGGCTTCCGCTCTCACCATCGTCTACCACACTACCTGGTCGAGATGGCCGACACGGCCGCCTCCCGCGGCCTTCTGCAGATAAAGAGCCTTCTGCGGATTTACGTAAGGGTAGAGATAAACGAACCACCACAAGTCCCCCAACAATGTAACAACTGCCAGCGATTCTGTCATTTGGCCCTTCGCTGCGACCTGGCACCCCGTTGCAGGGGATGTGCATCCAACGCCTGCACACTAATCCACCAAAACATACGCCGTTGCGCCAACAGTAGTCAAGGCCATGCGGCCAACTACAGGGGCTGCGACGTGTACAAAGAGGCGCAGAGGCGCAAAACTCAAAAATCGAAACCACCCAACGCCATATCACGTCCAAGGCCCGCACCAAACCCTGTTAGGAGCGGAGTATCGTTCGCCATGGCTACACGCCCTGGAGGAGCGGAGCGGGCCGCGGAACCTCTGCGCCCAGCACACGCACCTAACACAACCGCTGCGACGACAACACAACCGTCTCAGCCAACATGCAACACTACAACCACACCGGTACCAACACCAGTCCCCAAAAACAACACAACCCCACCCCCTGAAGCCACAGCCTGCGAATCCACACACGACGCACAGGAAGACACACCTACACAAGGACCCCCAGAATCAAAAACCCAGAGAAGGCGTAGGCGACCACGAGGTAACAGGAGTGGGAACACACGTGCACCACAACAAAGTACCGAACAACAACAGAACACTGAAACGCAGGCACACAGTCAGCAAGCCAGCGATACCAGCACACACAGTACTCCACCCCTCACCACAACTGAAACACAGGCACTTCAAAATGCACCACACAACAACAGCACAAGCGCCAGCCCACACATAACGCCAACACCAGCACCAGCGGCCGCCAACACTACAACTGAGCCACAGGCCGACACACACAACACCAACATAACACTTGAGGGTTTATTGGCAACAATATTCCCCCATAACTCGACCGCTCAGATCTATAACAAGTTCGCGGCGGCCGTCACCACACTCATCACACGGCTCATGACTGCTCAACCTGCGCAGTACTGGGCTGCCATACAAACAGCGCTCACCACACTGTTCACACCCCTACATGGATAACACGCCACACCCGGCCCCCATCGCAAACAACCAGACACTGACACAGAACCTGTTCTGGAATGCAACAAAAGGGCGGAATTTGCCGCGCTCGTGGAGCGTAAGGGTATCCTTATGGCACTACTGAGCGAAACTAAGCTCAAACCACGCAACCAACTAAACTTCACCGGCTACTGCGTCTATCGTACCGACCGACCGGACGGCTCCGGTCATGGCGGAACAGCCATCATCATACACGAAGACATAGAACACACAAACATAGTGCTTCCTGAACTCGAAAAACTAGAGGCAACCGCCGTCAGGGTCATGTTCAACGGAGCCTACACTACACTGGTGTCAGTATACAACAAAACACGCGACATCAGCACAATACTCAACATATCGCCGCGCGTAATCGCCGCTGGAGACCTTAACGCAAAACACCCGGACTGGAACTCACGAATACGAAACTCCAACGGCAAGAAACTATACGAACACGCACTAGGACGAAACTACATCACACTAGCGTCGACCGAACCGACGCACATTCCCTACCGGAGGGGACACAGGCCAGACGTGTTAGACATGGCCCTCATCAAGGGCATAACAACGATACTCAACGTTGCCGTTGAAAACGATCTGCCCTCAAATCACCAACCCGTATCCTGTACATTGAAGAAACACTGCAGCACATGGAACAACGCAGGATGTTAGACTACAGGCGCGCGAATTGGACGCAGTTCAAGGAAACGCTTGACAGTCGCATCCCACCCATCCACGCGATTAACGAGACAGTTCAAATTGATAAGGCAGTTGAAACCCTCACCAGCGCCGTCCAATACGCAGTAACCGACACCATACCGATCCGCACACCACAACAACACAGTGCTGCCCTGCCCCAGGAAATCCTGGGCCTTATCTCAATGAGGAACCGCCTCAGGAGACATTGGCAGCGTACCAGGCGCCAGCACTTCAAACAGCACAAAAAAATGGTTCAAATGGCTCTGAGCACTATGGGACTCAACTGCTGAGGTCATTAGTCCCCTAGAACTTAGAACTAGTTAAACCTAACTAACCTAAGGACATCACAAACATCCATGCCCGAGGCAGGATTCGAACCTGCGACCGTAGCGGTCTTGCGGTTCCAGACTGCAGAGCCTTTAACCGCACGGCCACTTCGGCAAACAGCACATGAACGGGCTCCAGAGTATAATCTGGGACAAAATACAAACAATTAAGACACAACAGTGGGACCAGAAACTCGAAGGGCTGGACACCACACGACCTGGCGTGTGGCACCTCGCCCGACACTTCAACAGGGAGAAACTGTACACCCCCACTCTACAAGGGCCCGACGGACCAGCATATTCTGCGGAAGAAAAAGCGGAACTGATGGCTCTCACACTCGCAGCGTCATTCACACCGAACCTACATCCCTCTGACCCAGAGTTCACACTTTCTACCGACCAGGAGGTCACACGCATCCTGGCCCAACCAGCGCGCAACATCATCTGACAAGCTAGTACAGCTGAAGTCAAATGGGCCATCATGCATGCCACTGCTAGGAAGGCCCCTCGTCACGATCTCATTCAAAACCGTGTCCTTCAGGAGTTCACAGACAAAGCTGTAGACTACCTAACACACATCTCGAATGCCATACTCAAACACCAACACTTCCCCGCCTTTTGGAAGATGGCCAAGGTCCTGATGTTCAGGAAGCCGGGGATAGGCCACTCCCTCCCACAAAATTACCGACCCATCAGTCTGCTGAGCGCGCTCAGCAAGATCGTTGGGAAGGTAATACTAAAACGACTCACCAGGCACTGTATCACAAACGACACCCTGAGACCGGAGCAATTCGGTTTCAGGAATCACCACTCGACAACACAACAACTCCTCCGCCTCGTTGAATACATAACACACGTACACAACACAAACAAAGCAAATGGGGCGGTGTTCCTGGGCATCGAAAAGGCTTTCGATCGTCTATGGCACAACGGCCTAATACGCAAACTCAGCGACACAGGGTTCCCCGACGGGCTGGTACGTCTCATACACTCATATCTCACGGACAGGAATTTCAACACCGACGTGCAAGGCAAACAATCGTCACGACATGGTATCCAGGCAGGAGTACCCCAAGGAAGCTTCCCAGGGCCCTTATTGTTTAACCTCTACAATAACGACCTCCCAGCTACACACAACACGACGGTGGATACCTACGCGAATGACCGCCATCCTTGAGTAAGATTGGAAGCCGTCTAACATTAATTCACGACTACAGACTGCACTCAGAACGGCGGAGCCTTGGCTGCGGAAATGGCGTGTTAGAGTAAACGTCGACAAGTGTGAGGCCGTTCTGTTCACTAGAAGACCGAAGCAACTGCGCAAACATCAGCACCGCAACCCAATAACACTGCACACACGCCCAATACGTTTCCGCGAGAAGGTCAAATACCTCGGTGTCTGGCTGGACAGGAAACTACTCCATGGAATTTTTGCAATAGTTCATCTAGTGTCTGTGGTCTATCGGTTTTAGGTTGGATTACTGTGTTAATTTGTCTGCAATCAAGAACCTGTCTAATGGAATTATTCGTTTTCTCAACCACTTGTAATGGGCTGTTATATGAACTCACAGCAGGTTAGATGATTCCCAGCTCTAAAATGGATTGTATGTCCAACCTCCATCACTACTGGCTATTCACCTCCAACTGCTAGTGCGACCAGCTACAGAGACTCTTACAGAGTGCGAACAGTGCTGTCAGAGTTATTAATGCAGAGCGCTACATAGCATTGCCAACATACAAACACATAAAAAGGCTACTTACATAGCCCCCCTGTTCCTCTTAAAAACATTTAGAAAAAAGTTTGGGCAGTGGCCAAGACTAATTTGATAAAAAAAATTTAATATTAAGAATATCAGATAGATCAGATGCACACAATTAGTAATATACTGTTGATCAATAAATCAAAAAATTCATCTCACAGTTCCTAAATACATTTATCAGAAGAGTAGTCTATGACAGTTTAATGCACAAAGTCTGAGCAATAGAAGAAAATGCACACACAAGTAGTGGACCTCCAGGCAGTCCTGAAGAAGTAGTGTTGTCCTCCCAAGGGAAACATAGTACTGTCTCTTGACATGAATACTGGTAATGGGCCACAACAGAGCAAACCCACAGCAAAGTCAGTCGAAGTCTTGAAGAATATTGGTAGGTAGGCCACCACAGAGTAAACCCACAGCATGCCTTGTAGAAATTATGGTAGCAATGGGCCACCAAAGGTGCAGAGCCACTGTAGTCCTTGTAGAGATTACAGTAGTAGTGGGCCACCAAATGTGCAGACCCACTGTAGTTCTTGTAGAGATTATGGTAGTAGTGGGCCACCAAAGGCGCAGACCCACTGTAGTCCTTGTAGAGATTATGGTAGTAGTGTACCACCAAAGGTGCAGACCCACTGTAATCCTTGTAGAGATGGCCAGCATCCATCCATTGCAACTGTGCGGGTACACAATCACAATTGAAGAGTCTTGATGATAATGTGGCAAGTTCATGAACTACCACTTGTGCACTCACTAATTATTTTGCAATATCCTTAAAACCAGCAATGCTGTTAACCAGTCCCTTGCTAAATTATCAACACACATGCAAGTACTAACACAGTCATATAAACTCTGACATTTTATTCATATAGTACGACCAACAGATATGTGTGCAGTAAAATGAATGCAAACTATTTACTCAACTTGAAGAATTGGTGTCTATACAATTACAATTTTACAGCATAAGAATACAATTACAAAGGTACAGAAAACATCATTAGTCAAGAACATGATAATAATGATACCATTTGTAGTAATACAGGCTTTACAAAAAGAATATAAATAAGAGTATACATGAGTATTACAGGAATTGTGACATATGTAAATAATGAAAAATGAGAATATCCTTTGAAACATTAACTTGACACATGAGCATTAAAGAAAACATAACAGAATAAATAATGTCCAAACAACTTCCCAAAGTAAAGAATATGGTACAAAACCAGATTATATTTGAGGATAACAGTATTCCTCACCATAATGAATGCAGCTTAGCATTAGAAGAAAAAAAATTCTACCAAATTTATCTCATCACGTAAACACACAGAGACAAGAAGAACACAGATGCACAAGTGTACACATAAACATAGCAGAATAACACAAAAAGAAAGGTCATGGTCTATTTTCAGTGTAACATTTGGTACTGCAGTACTTGTGGTACTTCATTTCCAACCAAAACATTATTTAATTCTCGGAGATCTCCCTTAGTTCAATATTGTCCCAAGAAAAATGTCCTATCTAAGCATGCCTTCTGGATTTATACTTTCATATTTATTTCTTACCTCATCATTTATTTCCAAGACAATCCTACCTAAACCTGTTATCACTGTACCCTATATATCTGTTCATTTTGTTTTTCAAAATAAATGTTCCTCATTGTATAATACACTTTGGCCAAACCTTTTCCTTGTAGCTCCTCAATCTATTTCTTCCCAACACATCACAACTCATTTTCTTATACAGCATACCCCCTCTTAAACTACTTTAAATCTGCTGAGTCGGATACATAAACTAGAGAACGACGCAATGCAGTAGCACAAAACAATTAACACAAACAGCAATGACAAAAATTGCAAACTGGCAGCAGCACATTTAAATTATCAAAGCAAATCCAACATTACAACTAATATAAGGCAATATGCAGCATACAAGAAAAATAAATCAGTGCTAAAATTGGCTTATCAGAATAATACCAAGTAAAATTCAGTAGGACAATGTCTGACAAACAGCAGTAGCAAATGCAATAACATACATAAACATGAGAAAGTACAAGCAGAAAAAATATTACAGTAAAGACAGCAATGCAGATAGGGAAATGTCTATTCACATCTTAATGTCTATGTCACATTTTATCACTAAAGTGGTGTACCACATCAACTTATTCTAGCAAAAAATTACCAAGTCTTTCAAAAGAAAATTATATACACAATTTCTGTTATTAGTCCCTTCTCTTGCTTATGCTTCTTTCCTTTTCTAGTGCTCCTTTTTTAATTAATTTTATTTGGTAAAATCAATGCTGCAGGCCAACTAGAAACTAGATATCAAATAAAATAAGCAAATATATACAAAGCAAGGCATAAAAACATCATTCACCAGCCATATGGCATTTCATAAGTCAGTAAAAATTCTCGCAACTCTCGTAGAGAGACACTTGTCATAATCAGGCACGTAGACGTAGCACAAGGTACGTGCTCCGAAGTGCAATCACATGTCTCCAAGCAACAGTGCATTGCTTCTTTGGTGCGTTCCACAAAGAAATGTCAATTTCGAGGTCAACGGCCTCTCGTTTCTACAGCTATGCGAGCACCTGCGAATGTGCGGCAAGCTCCAAAATTGCTGAAGCGGCACGAGGAAAGTTTAAAATCTACACAACAATAGGTATATTTCAAAGCGGCTGGCATGCAGCCAGGAGCAGCAGAGCATTACGTCAGGGTCACATGTACTCTATACCAAAATATTCAGGACAGCAGATTCAGCTACAATGGTAGTTTCATACAAATAATAAAAAATTTCACAGGTTGAAAATTTACGTTAGAAGCGTGTAGAAACGAAATCTCATGAATAACAGCGTCCAAAAATTTCTGTCAGCACTTTGCTACTCACATTCACATATATACTCACCTTTCATAACTCTTAAAGTACAATTCTTGGTTTCCAACAGTTTTTCACAAACCAGAGTCCCTAACGACTACTCATTATTCATTGCCTCATTACACATATACGTATTCGTCAATACTTCCTCATTACTTCATACTGATAAACATGTAGGAGAATCATACTCCTGATATAGCATCATCTTACTGATCAGAAACGTATCTCAACATCATAATACACATCGTCGTCGTAATAACATCTTCATAACAGATCAATAAAATCTCAAAATCGTTGTAGCTTCCTTCAGTAATCTCAAAACCTTAAAAAAATTCTCTCTGCTCGTTTCAATAACCAAAACGCAGACAAAGTACAATTTCATAATGCAAGTAATCCAGCTGTGTAATTAACTAGATATGAGTCAGAGATGTAGTAAAAAAATGTTCATCCCTATCTGTTAAAAGTCTAGATAGCTGTGTAGTTCTGTGTTGGAGAAAATATGGTATCGGCGCGTAAAATTATATAAGCAAATGCTATATTAGCTAGGTCTCCTTGCACTTGCCACATGCATAGTACACAAAGTGGGTGTACCTCCATGAGCGCTAATGTAATTATACTCTCAGATGTTATAGATTAAATTGGAGAATGAAATGTATTACCGAAAACCTTCTCTGTGTCATTGTGGTTCAAAAATAATCAAAATACAAAAGGTAACCACTCAGTGCTATTCGTGTAGTGCTAAACTATAGTTCTTGCTGTAAGATAATTTCTGTCATTGGCTAACAGTAAAAATGTACCAAGTGTCGTAGTTATTGTCGTCCATAAGCAAAGTTCTCCAGAAGTCAATGTACTTACCTTGACATACACAAAAGTAAAGTGCTATGCGTATAAATGTCGTAGTTATTACGTTCATTGCTGTGACCTTGAAAGTACTACACTGTAACGTATTGTTGTGTTATGAGAAATACCTATCTCATTGTAGCTATGCCACAAAAGGCATTACCCAAACATATTTTACTTTATAGAAAAATGCGGAAAAACTGTGCAGACATAAAATTGATACAGCGCAAAAGCAATAACGAAGATTGTGTCACTCCAAAGTAGCGTTGTAGTATAATCGTGTAGCTGTCAAACAAACCAAATATTCTGTCATATGTGGCCTCTTTGTCTCTTCAAGTAAAACAAAATGTTGCAGAAAAACCTCATTAGCAGTATATGTTCCAAGAATGTGGACTTGATGGTCATGACGTAATCGTGCAACTCACAAGTAAAACGTACACACATTGAGACTGTATCGTCTGTTCCCTATAAAACTGAACTCGTAAAATTACAGTCTTAATAAGATCCATAGATTGTTGACTAGATAGCTGACTTCGAAACATTGCTGCATGCGACATGTGACAAAGCGTAAAGGTAACTAGAAGTGAAAAATTTAATCGCAAAGATTAAGTCAGAAAGCAAATTGTTTCTCAATAATCAGTTTTACACGAGAATCTTTTGTAATTTTTCTTTTTTGTAATTTAATGACCAATTACGAGGAAAGCAGTAACAAAATTGACAAAGCCAATCCTGTGGATGTATATCATTACTAGAATTCTTTAAAAAAGTTCTGAATTTACGCGTTATGATGAAGAGGTTACAGTCAAAATCATCATGACGCAGAGTCGCAAATCTGTCATTATTACGCCGGCTCGGCTGTTCCTTCTCAAGGCTTGCTACATCTTGCCGACTCCTTTCAAGATCTCCGAAATACCACTATTTTTACTTAGTGAATCTTCCTTATTTTCTAAGTCCCTCTTCCCGTGTCGAAACGCGAGTATCCTCTGAAATGTGCAGTTCTTGTATCACGTGTGCTAACTGATCTTGTACCTCCCGCATTTCTCTTTTGTGTTGCGTATCAATTTGATTCTGATTTCGTTTAACTTTCGTAATTTCCTTGTACTCTTCTGTGTCAGTGAAAGCTATCGGTCTCGTATCATTCAGGAAATCATCTACCTTCATAGATGCATTTGTTAACTTCTCCGAAAGTTCTGCTACTTTTTCCGATAATGTGCTGATTTCCTTCGTGTTTTTCTGAACCAAGTTTTAGTGTGTCCATTTGAGTTGTAATAGTATCTACTGTTTTCCGATCTTTTACAGATTGCGTAACCGCATCGGTAGATGCAACTGAGTCACTTTTCGATTGCAAGGCGTCGTGAATTTTGTGAACAATAATCTGCAGTTCTTTTGTGTCAGCTTCATTATTCTGTGATGTGTCTTCATGTCGCGAAAAGATGGGGCTGAAAACGCTCACAAATTTGTGTTTTTACATCTTCAGAAATTCTCAGCGGTTAAACCTTCACGTGTTTGTTCAAGTGTTACTTTAATTTGTTTCTGATTTTGTTCCATTTGTTGCATTAATCGCAATAACAATGCTTCAATGCCTGAAACATGTTCCTTTATGCTTTTCGCCAGTGCATTTGCACCGGCAATATTTGTATTTTGAAAAGCAGAGGGTGTGTCTTGACTTAACTGAGAAAAGTGCAATGACGCCAAACCTGAATCTACTGTATTTGCAAGATTTCTTTCTGACGTTTCGCATTCCTAAGGCAAACAGTTACCGACCGATCTGTGTTCACTGTTTCCATTTCTACACCGTTATTTATTACCTGATCCATGTCCCTATGCCCAATTATCTAATTATTATCTTGAACATTTGTTAATTCATTAGAAGGCGGTCCTAACACGCTACTGTCGTCTTCACTGAAATTTCTCAATTTGCTTTCAGCCTAGTGTCACGTATTTCACCCGTCATGAATATCACAATATTTCACACAATAACACAGAAAAAATACAATTTTAAGAGCAAAAATAAGAAGACACACTAAAATAGCACGGAAAATAATAAATATCTATTTAATTGCCAAAGCGACTGCGAAATACTTAGTGCAAATACACATGCATACCACAACTGCTTTGCTCACTACAATACAGTACAACAATGAGAGACTACAAATGGTTCAAATGGCTCTGAGCACTGTGGGACTTAACATCTGAGGTCATCAGTCCCCTAGAGCTTAGAACTACTTAAACCTAACTAACCGAAGGACATCACATACATCCATGCCCAAGGCAGGATTCGAACCTGCGACCGTAGCAGTAGTACGGTTCCGGACTGAAGCGCCTATAACCGCTCGGCCACCGCGGCCGGCAGAGAGACTACAACTACAAAAGAAATGCTCTATATACAATTACCCGCTAGCAGTAAACAATAACTAATTTCTAATCAAGCAATAATTATTCAAACTACAAGAAAATCAGAAGATTCCAGTGCGGTATCCTGGGCTAAGGGTCCACAGATGAAATTTAATTGTTTTTACTTTCCTATTCATTAATTACTCACCATATTCAAGGATAACGCGATCTGACTGCTTTAAAATTAATAACCTGTCTTCAAATAATTAATATAAAAGAATGGCCCTGAATTAGTAGAAATCCTAATAATAACCTAGACGTTTATTAAGTCACTTACCTCACAAAAATCTTCCGTAACCGTACTACAGCAATGCCGAGAGCGCCAGTACTGCCAGATAAATAACAGATTCTAACTATTGACGGCTCTAACTACTGATAGGCATTCGGTAAGCAAAGGAAAGATTTTGTTGCAGAGCAAACTATATGTTTTTACCTTAATAATGTGACATCCAGTTCAAAAAATATATATAATTAACCGTGACATCCAGTTCCAAAAATTAGGTAATCATTAATAATATTCAATCTCCAAGTCGAACACGTCCAAATCGTCCGCTTAACGCTAACACTTCAAACCTCTAACCTTCATCAATGCTAACTAACTTCCAACGTCCATCAGTACTGGCTGTTCACCTCCAACTGCTACATCTACATGGTTACACTGCAATTCACACTTAAAGTGCCTGGCAGAGGATTCATCGAACCATTGTCATACTACTTCTCTACCATTCCACTCCCGAATGGCGCGTGGGAAAAAGGAACACCTAAATCTTTCCCTTCGAGCTCTGATTTCTCTTATTTTATTATGATGATCATTTCTTCTACGTAGGTTGGTGTCAACAAATTATTTGCCCATTCGGAAGAGAAAGTTGGTGATTGAAATTTCGTAAATAGATTTCGCCGCAAACAAAACCGCCTTTGTTTCAGTGACTGGCACCCCAACTCGCGATTCATATCAGTGACACTCTCAGCCCTATTGCGCGATAACACGCAACGAGCTGCCCTTCTTTGCACTTTTCCGATATTCTCCGTCAATCCTACCTGCTAAGGATCCCACACCGTGCAGCAATATTGCAGCGGAGGACGGAAAGTGTAATGTGGCTGTCTCTTTAGTGGGTTTGTCGCATCTTCTAAGTGTTCTGCCAACAAAGCGCAGTCTTTGTTTCGCCCTCCTCCCCACAATATTATCTATGTGGTCTTTCCGGTTTAAGTTGCTCGTAATTGTAATTCCTAGGTATTTAGTCGAATTGAGAGTCCTTATATTTGTGCGATTTATCGTATACCCAAAATTTCTCAGGTTTCTTTTAGTACCCATGTGGATGACCTCGCACTTTTCTTTGTTTAGTGCTAATTGCCACTTTTCGCGCCATACAGTAATTCTCACAAGATCAGTTTGTAATTGGAATTGATCGTCTGATGATTTTACTAGGCGGTAAATTACAGCGTCATCTGCGAACAGTCTAAGGGGGCTGCTCAGATAATCACCTAGATCATTTATATAAATCAGGAACAGCAGAGGGCCTATGGCACTACCTTGCGGAACGCCAGATATCACTTCTGTTCTGCTCGATGATTTACCGTCTATCACTACGAACTGTGACCTCTCTAAGAGGAAATCACGAATCCAGTCGCACAACTGAGACGATACTCCACATGGACGCAATTTGATTAATAGTCGCTTGTGAGGAACGGTATCAAAAGCTTTCTGGAAATCTAGGAATATGGAATCGATCTGAGGTCCCTTTCGACAGCACTAATTACTTCATGGGAATAAAGAGCTAGCTGTGTTGCACAAGAACGATATTTTCTGAATCCGTGGTTGGTTATGTATCAATAAGTCATTTTCTTCAGGGTGATTCATAATGTTCGAGTACAGTATATACTCCAAAACCTACTGCAAATTGAGGTCAGCGATATTAGTCTGTAATTCAATGGGTTACTCCTATTTCCTTTCTTGAATATTGGTGTGACCTGTGCTACTTTCCAGTCTTTAGGAACAGATCATATGATTATATGATAGCGGAACAAACACTGGTAGCAGTTACTTCTGTAAAATATCTGGGAGTATGCGTGCGGAACGATTTGAAGTGGAATGATCATATAAAATTAATTGTTGGTAAGGCGGGTACCAGGTTGAGATTCATTGGGAGAGTGCTTAGAAAATGTAATCCATCAACAAAGGAGGTGGCTTACAAAACACTCGTTCGACCTATACTTGAGTATTGCTCATCAGTGTGGGATCCGTACCAGATCGGTTTAACAGAGGAGATAGAGAAGATCCAAAGAAGAGCGGCGCGTTTCGTCACAGGGTTATTTGGTAACCGTGATAGCGTTACGGAGATGTTTAATAAACTCAAGTGGCAGACTCTGCAAGAGAGGCGCTCTGCATCGCGGTGTAGATTGCTCGCCAGGTTTCGAGAGGGTGCGTTTCTGGATGAGGTATCGAATATATTGCTTCCCCCTACTTATACCTCCCGAGGAGATCACGAATGTAAAATTAGAGAGATTAGAGATCGCACGGAGGCTTTCAGACAGTCGTTCTTCCCGCGAACCACACGCGGCTGGAACAGGAAAGGGAGGTAATGACAGTGGCACGTAAAGTGCCCTCCGCCACACACCGTTGGGTGGCTTGCGGAGTATAAATGTAGATGTAGAATGTAGATGTAGACCTTTCGTCAAGTGAGCGGTTGTATATGATTGCTAAGAAAAGCGCTATTGTGTCTGCATACTCTGAGAGAAACCTGATTGGTATACCATCAGGACCGGAAGACTTGCCTTTCTTTAGTGATTTGAGTTGTTTCGCAACACCTAAGATGTCATCTTTTATGTCACTCATGCTAACTACTGTTCTGGTTTCGAATTCTGGAATATTTACTTCGTCTTCTTTCGTGAAGGAATTACGGAAAACTGTATTTAGTAACTCCGCTTTAGTGACACCATCATCAGTAACATTTCCATCGCTATCGCGCAATGACGGTATTAACTGTTTTTTTCACTGGTGTACTTTACATACGACTACAATCTCTTTAGGTTTTCTACCATATTTTGACATCACTGCTTGTGAGTCATCTCCCACTGCTAGTGCTACCAGCTACAGAGTCTCTTACAGAGTGCACATAGCGCTGTCAGAGTTATTAATGTAGAAGCTACATAGCGCTGCGAACATACAAACACATAAACAGGCTACTTACAATATCAGCTATGTAGCTTCACACCCTAGGTACTTGGGTGACTAAAAATCGCTGAGACGTCTTAATTGTGTATCGATAGAGGAAGTGGTTCCTCTATCGTTACACAATTAACATGTCACATTCGTATGAATGGTCTTGCCAGTGGTACTGCAGGGGGATATCAGTTTGTTTAATCTGAATGTACCCTAATTGGCCCTGTTATCTGCCATGAAGTAATTAGACACTCTCCAGAATAATGAATTAGGAATACGACAACTACTAAAATAAACAATAAATCGCAAGTAATTCGGTTTATTACGTTAGAGTAAATCATCAATCATCTGACAAGCAATACTAAATCTAAAATAAAACCTTGGTAGATCTGACGGTAGGGTCTGTGGTAAGATTCTAATAATTGTGTATAAAAAAAAAAACAATTGCTGTCGCGGGGCTGTACCGTATTTGTCGTGATGTTTGCGTAAAAGACATATGGCCTTAGAGACGGGAAAGCGTTGTATCTGTGGCCAGAGTTTGAAGCAAATTGGTCATTCGAATCTGAACACAAGTCTTCAGATTGAAGTCATCCAGGGGTACATAGAAGCGCCTGTGCTGATTGTGATTCGGAGTACATAGGCCAGACAGGAAGAAGTTTTGAGACCCGCTTTAAGGAGCACATCGGGGACCCAGGCCCAAAATCACCGTAGGTGCGCATTTGCGGGAAACGGGTCACGGTATCACCGGTATCCAGAACAACACGCGGGTGTTACACTTGGGAAGTAAGGGCAACACTCTTAATGTTTTGGAAGAGGTTGAAATCTTCAGAGTTCTGAAGAAATCTCCTCGCTCCTCACATAATGCCCAGACCGATCTGAGACACAAGTGTCTTTTAGAAAACTTTGATTACTTTAACAGGTAGCCTTACCCCTATAGCTTACTTGTTAGTAGGTTCTGTCCAATATATTTTTAGGTGTACTCCGGGCCTTACGCATTCAGAACCACATTTTTTAATCTTATAGTTTTAACTAACTGCCCATTTTTTATATTGGCCACCTAGTATGGTATTAGATTAAAAAATAGACATAAGGAATTGTTTATCAAATGTTCAGCAACCCCAACTCTTCACACCTTGAACACGTCATCCGGCCTCTGGCGATTCTCGCGCCACTGCGTGAGCGCTTGCCGGGTTTCGGCCAGTCAGTCAGGCTGCGTCCGCTGCCGCGCGGCTCCTCTCAACTTGCACGGTATGTTCTGATATGTTCACATGGCCCTAATTCCGCTGTTTGTTCATGCTAATTTTCCGCTCTTCGTCGTTCGTGTTCAAGGGTGTTTTATCAGCATCGTATTTTATTTTTATTTTCTAGGTCATTGCCGCTCCCATTATTTTAAAAAAGTTTTAAAAAGGATTTTTAAATTTGAACTACCGCTTTCACCAGATGACGGTATATTGGACGTGAATGGTGGGGAGTGGCTACAGGGCAATTTTCAACGTTATTACGTTATAAATAGTGTATGTGAGTACTTTCTTGTTTAATGCAAAAAACCGGCTATTTAAAAGTTTAATTTACACCTCAGAATTGGGGGATCGAATAGTTTATATAAGCTCTTATTATATTATTTTTTGTGCAGATTGCCTGAGGATGCACCGATGAGTAGTGCGGAACCGGTCGAAGATTTAATAAAAATCATTCATACAGCCAGTGCGGAATTTTCTTTGAAAAAAAGACGAGGTTTGGCTGTGGTTGCCCGTCCTACAAAACAACCTGCTTCAGATTGAAGCTTGCGGTTATTGAATTTCTAAAAAATGACTTTACTGCCCGTAATCATCTCGCTGTGGCGGCGCGAGCTCGCTGTCTCTCTGTATAGGTAGAGACTGAAGCGGCTGCAGAATCAATCACTGGTTGCGTACCACCGACCCGCGCCTGCCGCCAAGTTCGAATCGGCCGGAAACTTTCGAAGTCCCTCAGTCCACGTGCTCGGGAATGGACGCTGGGGGCGGCAAGGGCCGGCGGAGGAGATGCCTCCCGCTAGTCGAGCGAAGAAGGAGTCCCATTGTCGAATGTCGAATGAATTTGTACCGGCTGATTCTTAAAAGGAAAACTCGTATTTTGGCGTTTTGCTTCCCTTACTTGAATCTTAATAGCCGGGCGACGGGTATTCCGAGATCCGACCAGTAAAAAGATTTCTTAGATGATGCTGGTCCCCCTCCCTCGGTATTTCTTCGGGCGGTTAACCAGCAGTGAGCTTTCTACCATTTAGTGGTAAAAAAAGTCATCTTACTCTCTCTCTATCTCTCTCTGTGGGCAATGAAGTGGGACGTCAGTAGCCCACTCGAGTTTCTGTCTTCTAGTTTATTTACATTAGCCAATCCTGGTAGGTTTTATAATACATTTCACTTTTATGGACCTAACTTTCGGATGTGTTCCAAGCTTACAAAGAGGTCCAAAACTGCAGGCTCCCACTCCATTTTTTAGATGTTATCTGTTACGTCCAGTGCTTCCCGAAGAAACGCAGTTTTCTACATTTTGTTCAAAATAGTGCATTTTCTGTACCTGCACTTCGCCTCTTTCCACCGTCGAGTCATAAAAGAGTCACTGTTGGAGGCCTTACGCCACCGGAGATTGTATCTACATTGTCTGTGATGTGCCCAGCGTCCACTTATGGCAACTCAAAGTATGGTGACGCAAGTGGCACTGACCTGCAGCCCATCTAGCGAACTCTACTGAGATTTCACCCGAGCGTGGCTTATCAGATTCAGTATGATAATTAATGATGTTTCTTGTGTATGTGATGCACACCACGTATCCCTGTTGTCAAACTGGATCGCAGGGACCATACAGTTGCCGAATTTAAGATCAAGGGTTCCTATAAATAATCCCGAACGGCTCGTTCAAATGGCTCTCAGCACTATGGGACTTAACATCTGAGGTCATCAGTCCCCTAGAACTTAGAACTACTTAAACCTAACTAAGCTAAGGACATCACACACATCCATGCCCGAGGCAGGATTCGAACCTGCGACCGTAGCAGTCGCGCGGTTCCGGACTGAAGCACCTAGAACCGCTCGGCCACAGCGGCCGAACGGCCGGACGGCACACACTGTGGATGAGGTTGGGACACAAACTACTTGCTTCCGTCCTTTCCTGAGATCGATCAAGTAATGAAGTTCATTGCATATGGCAGTTTGTTTGTCCACTCAATACAGAATCCATTTACTGATTTCCAAGCTTATTCATACGATCAAAAACAAATAGCAGATAACTTGCACTTGGCAATACCAAAAATTATCTTTATTGACGATCGAGGGAGTAGCAAATTTGCAGAGGCGCTGTTCACATGCGGCTTGTGGCAGCATCACAAACCAGCGCAGCACGGTGCGCCGTGCAACCTCTCAAACATGCGGGAGACGCTCCTTGAAGCGATGTTTGTTTAAATAAGGATGTAAACATTCTTTTCTTATCCCAAAAGCGGTGGCAATAGTTTAAATAGTACACAGTTTTACACTTATGTCAATCAGTGCAAACTGAAGGTAACGATCATGCAAGGTGTATCAGTGAATTGTTACGTCATAGAGGGGAATTGTTAAGATGACATTTTAAACAAGACTCTTTGATTCTCCCGCAATTTTAAACGTAGGGCAAGAGACGCAGCACCAGTACCGCAGGTCCATCATCTTAGATTCTAGACTTTGCACAAGTGATCTGGCAGCCATGTAGGCTGCACCAGTATCACAGGATTTGCCATCTGGAATTCTGATGTCTTAGAAATGCGAAAAACAGTGAAATCTGACAACCATACAGTCTTCACCAGCATCCCAGGTCCATCATCTTGAATTCTGATGTCATAGGCTTGGGAAAATAACAACTATGCAGGCTCCACCAGTATCCCAGGGTCCATCATACTGAATTCTGATGCCATAGGGATGGGGAAATATGACAACCACGTAGGCTGCAGCAGTATCCCAGGGTCCAGCATCTTGGATTTTCAACCAGCAAGACAATTGCTCGGCTTGGTTTTATGGATTTCCCATCAATTTACATTTAGAACAAGTTACCTACTTCCTCAGTGCCTTCAGACGGATGGCAGACGAAAACCTTTTTTGCAGTTGTTTGAATTTCCTGCCATTTTACAGACAGAGAGTTTCGCAAGGAGTTTTCTCCAACGGCTTGCTGACAATTGACGATGCTAGAAGTGAGGGGGCCCGGTTCCTCATGTCCATTCTCTTAGGATGAAATCAAGGATCAATGGCAAAACATATTCATTGTAAACCGCCCGACCGTCCAAAGAGTACATTTCCATTCGTGTAATCAGGAGTCTACTGAATGGTTGTAGACAGTCTGCCACTGAAACTTACGCACACCACAAATGGAGGATACTATGCTGCGTCCACATGCAGAGGTGAGGGTATCATTTTTTTACATTCATTGAGCACTAAGGCTGAGTCTAGACGTAGTAGGGGTCAGTGAAGTGAAATGAAAGAAGACAAGGATTTCTGGTCAGATAAGTACAGGGTAATATCAACAGCAGCAGAAAATGGTATAACGGGAGTAGGATTCGTTATGAATCGGAAGGTAGGGCAGAGAGTGAGTTATGGTGGTAGGGTTGTGCTCATCAGATTCGAAAGCAAACCAATGCCAACGATAGTTTGCGTAAACATTCCTATGTCCAACCAGAAAATGAAGAGATACAGAAATAATTTGAGGACATTGAACTGGTAATTCAGTATGTAAGGGGAGGTGAAAATCTAGTAGCCATGGGCTAATAGAATGCGGTTGTAGGGGAAGCAGTAGAAGAAGGGTTAATGGAGAAAATGGACTTAGTAGTAGGAATGAAAGAGGAGAAAGACTAATTGAGTTCTATAGTAAATTGCAGCTAGTAATAGCGAATATTCATTTCAGGAATCGTAAGCGAAGAAGATATACTTCGAAAAAGCCGAGAGATACGGGAAGATTCCAATTAGATTATCTCATTGTCAGGCGCAGATACCGAAACGAGATATTGGATTGTAAGGCGTAATCAGAGGCAGATATAGATTCAGATCGCAATTTAGCAGAGATGAAGAGTAGGATGAAGTTTAAGAGACTAATCAGGAGGAATCAATGTGCAAAGAAGTGAGTTACGCCAGTACTAAGGAATGAGAGATACACTCAAATTTCTCTGAGGATGTAGGTACTGCAATAAGGGGTTGTTGTTTGGTTGTTTTTGGGGAAAGAGACCAAACTGCGAGGTCATCGGTCTCATAGGATTAGGGAAGGACGGGGAAGGAAGTCGGCCGTGCCCTTTCAAAGGAATCATCCCGGCATTTGCCTGAAGCGATTTAGGGAAATCACGGAAATCCTAAATCAGGATGGCGGGACGCGGGTTTGAACCGTCGTCCTTCCGAATGCGAGTTCAGTGTTGCAATAAGGAATAGCTCTGTAGGTAGTACAGATTGAAGACGATTGGACATCTCTAAAAAGAGCAATCACTGAAGTTGGAAAGAAAAACTTAGGTACAAAGAAGGTAACTGCGAAGAAACTATGGGTAACACAAGAAATACTTCGGGTTGACCGATTAAAGAAGGAAGTACAAAAATGTTCAGGGAAATACCGGACTACAGAAATACAAGTCGTTTAGAAATGAAATAAATAGGAACTGCAGGAAACCTAAGGGAAAATGGCTACATTAAAAATGTGATGAAATCGAAAAATAAATGACTGTCGGAAGGATCGACTCAACATATAGAAAAATCAAAACAAACCTTCGGTAAAATTAAAAGCAAAGTCGGTAACATTGAGAGTGCAATGGGAATTCCACTGTTAAATGTAGAGGAGATTGCGGATAGGTGGAAAGACTTTTTAAGGGGACGACTTGTCTGATGACGAAGAAAAACCAGAATCGATATGGAGGAGATGCGAGATCCAATATTAGAATCAGAATTAAAAGTTTTTTTTTAACAGTTAAAATCAAGTAAGGCAGAAGGGATAGATAACATTCCACCAGAATTTCTAAAATCATCGGGGGAAGTGGCAATAAAACGACTATTCACGTTAGTGTGTAGAAACTGCGAGTGTGGCCATAAACAATCTGACTTTCGGGAAAAAAACATCATTCGCACAATTCCGAAGACTGTAAGAGCTGACAAGTGTGAGAATTATTCCACAATAAGCCTAACAGCTCATGCATTCATATCACTGACAAGAATAACTTACAGAAGAATGGAAAAGAAAATTAAGGATGCGTTAGATGACGAACAGTTTGGATTTGGGAAAGGTAAAGACAGCAAAGAGGCAGTTCTGACGTTGCGGTTGATAATTGAAGCAAGACTAATAAAAAATCATGGCATTCATACTATTTGTCGGCCCGGAAAAAGCGTTCAGCAATATCAAATGGTGTAAAATGTTCGAAATTCTGAGAAAAACAGTAGTAAGCTATACGGAAAGGCGAGTAACATACAATATGTACAAGTTCCAACAGGGAACCACAAGAGTGGAAAACCAAGAACGAAGTTCTCGGATTAAAAAGGTTGTAAGTCGGGGATGTATTCTTTCGCCAGAACGATTCAAGTATAATTACATTCCAATCTTCACTAAACGTAAACAGAACCTGTTGAATGGAATTAACAGTCTAATGAGAACAGAATATGGATTGAGAGTAAATCAAAGACAGAAAAAAGCAATGAGAAGTAGCAGAAATGAGAACAGTGACAATCTTAAGATCAAGATTGGTGATCGCGAAGTAGATGAAGTTAAGGAATTCTATTACCTAGGCAGCAAAATAACCCATGGCGGATTGAGTGAGGAAGACAAAAAAAGCAGACTAGTACTGGCAAAGAGAGCATTCCGTCCTAGAAAAATCTACTAGTATCAAACATAGACCTTAGTTTGAGGGAGAAATTTCTGAGAATGTATGTTTAGAACACAGCATTGTATGGTAGTGAAACATGGACTGCGCGAAAACGAGAAAAGAAGAAAATCGAAACATTTGAAATGTGGTGCTACAGAAAAATGTTGAAAATTAGGTTGACTGATAAGGTAAGTAATAAGAAGGTTCTTCGCAGAATCGACGAAGAAAGCAATATACGGAAGAAACCGACAAGGAGAAGGGACAGGATGGTAGGACATCTGTTAAGACATCAGGGAAAAGATTCCATGTTACTAGAGGAACCTGAAGAGGGTAAGACTATAGAGGAAGACAGAGATTTGAATACATCCAGCAAATAACTGAGGACGTAGGTTGCAAGTACTACTCCAAGATGAAGAGGTTGACACAGGAGAGGAATTCGTGGGAGCCGCATCAAACCAGCCAGAAGAGTGACGATTCAAAACAGATGACAAACCCGGCATCGCCCGGATATTCATTCTTCCAATATTCCATTAGAAGCGCAAACAAAAATGAACTGTGTTGCAGAGTAATATCGAAAAATTTCATTACTCGTGAAAACACCTTTGAAAGTACGAAACCGTCATACAAATAAAGATGCATAATGTACAAATGTACAAGTACAGGTGCTTCGCGTGTTTACAACGCGATTTTGTAAACCGTCTCTATGGAAACGTCTCTTCATCGCTCTGCAGACGGCTACAGCCGTTTACGCTTCTCAATTGAAAGCTGTCAAAGCGCTACCACGCGTCAAGAAATTTCTTAATTTGACTCGACTGTGGGAGTGCCTTAATAGTAAAGAATAACATATTTGTTACAACTTCGTGCATGAAGTGGCATTTTTTCTCGCATTTCAGTGTTTATGACGTCATATCTCTTGAACTATGTGTGGTACATTGTTGAATATGTGCAGGTACGTTTAGCGGCATATGTGGACACTGTCTGCGTTATATTTTTCCGAAAGAGTAAGTAGAAAAGGAGAAACAAATTTAAATGTCATGCGTGATGCGGCAGTTATCATACACCTCAGTGTTTGCGACTTTATGTCTCCTGATCTCCGAGTCATACATTGATACAATTTTGTAGACACATTCCGCAGTATATGTGGATGCTGTCTGAAATATCTGTTGCGAACAGAGTTAGTAGCAAAGAAGCAATAAATTTAAACGCCATGTACAATGTGGCAGTTTTTCAGGCGCTTCAGTGTTTATGACGTCATCTCTCCACAACTGTGATAACTAGGTGATTCTTACCCCAATAGCGATTGTTGCCTGACGGTAAGGGTATGTATTCCAAGTTTGGTTGCAGTCGGTCAAGTGTTTTCGGAGAAGATGTAGAACATTCATGTTGATGAATAGGTTATGCCAGATAATAGAAATAGAGAGTATTTTGATAGAGGATTTCATACGAAGCTCAAAGAACTGTCATCTTACAGAATTTCTTAGTGACGTCATTCACCTACACTTCAGTCAGTATATCCTAATCACTTTCCCTTGAGTAATTTGTTAAGGTCTGATGCAGTTACGTGCTACCATCAATAACTGAACATGCCTTTATAAATATATACACTTTATTCTGTTTTTTAGCTGTCCTGATACACCTGTAACAAAGAGAAATGGACGGAAATTTATGAAAATCGTCCTCAGCATCATTGTCATCACTAGAGTTTGGTGAATAAGTGACAAATATAAATAGCACGAACCGTGTTTTACTTCTGTCTGCTTATCTACATTCATAAATAGTTTTTCCAGGTTCATGCTTAATGGTTCATGGTGCAGGTTCTCAGTTGTAGGTTCCCAGTAAAACGGCCTCCAGGCGCAACAAAATTTCGTCTTCTGTGTTTCCTATAATTACTGGCTGAATCTCTAAAATTTAAAATGTTGTCATAATCTGCTCATTAAATGGTATAATCGGTACGCATGCGATAGCATACGCTACCTACTATGTCTCAAAAGCCGCTCATAAAAAGGGGGATTCTTCCGAGGCTCATATCTCGGGTCCAGTTGGTATTAAAGGTAGGGTCAAGTGTTTTGGATAGCTCTTCGGCTAGAGACCATTTGCATACCCAACAGAAGGCTCGTCTTAATGTCATGTATGAATGATACTTTCTTCTCCTTAGGCAAATGGGGCAAATCAATTAGTCCTCTTTGCATTTGATGCGTTCTAAGGCGGGCCTTAAAGGGTTTGTGTAGGGACCATTAGTTCATGGGCGGTTTTTCAGGAAACAACAAAAACTGATTTATTTATCATTTTTTGAATCAAAACCGAGCCACGGATTCCAATGGCTAGTGGTTGTAATTTTTACAATAGAGTCCTAAGATTCCGATCTCAAACAATCTTGAAGTGTTTCTTGATATCTTTATTCGCTCCGAAGACACAGGGGATCAAAGTTACCGTACTTGTACACGTAAAATATGCACGTAAAATCCGGTGTGAGTCGAAAAAGTAGTTTATAAAGTGACGTAGCACGGAGAAATATGCTGTAAAATTTCTCCGTTATGATCAGAAGAGTTCTGGGAACCCCATGTTGTAGTACTGAAGCACATGCAAAATTTTTGTGCATGTAAAATCCGGTCTCAGGGGTAAAATTAGTTCTGAGTTTCACATATGTAAACTGTGACAGGGGAAAGAAGGGAACCAGCGGAAAAATGCTCCTATCGCAGACAAAAAGAGGCTAATCTGCTCCTGTTTAAAACACTCTCACTAAAAAGTAGGGTACCAACTGCCACATTCTGCACCATTCTACCTTCTTCAACACCTTCAAAAGTTTTCCTAAAAATTTTGACATGCGAACATATTCGCAATTTTCCTAAAAATTTTGGCATGACAACATATTAGTAATTTTTTATGCTGAGAGGGAAGGAGACAGTGGCAGTGGGAAAGAAAAGTAATAAGATAGTAGACAGCAGAAGAACTAAGGAGACAATGGCAGTGTGAGACAAGGAGAGGGACACAGCTACAGTGGAACATAGTTGACAGTGCAGAAGAATGCTAGGAGAAAGAGTGATGTTAGTGCCAGTGGGAGAGAAAAAAAGGAAGGAGAAAGTGGAAGTGGGTGAGAGTTAGTGATACTGAGAGACAGTACGTAACAATGACAACGAGGAACAGAGAGAGAGTGGCAGTGAGAAGAGACAGCAGCAATGGGACGAAATGAATGAGATATTAGCAGTAAGAGAGAGTAAGAGGGAAACAGTGTTAATAGTACGAGACTGTAGTAGTAGAACGGAACGAAGAGAGTTGTGGCTGCTTGACAGGAGACAGTGACAGAGATACACGAAGAGGTAATGATAATGAATTGGTGTGAATGAATGAGTGACAACGGGGAAGTGGGACTGGATGGGTATGAGCGACTTAACAGCCATGGACTATTGGGTGTGAGTGAGTTACAGTTAAGGGAATTTGGGGAAGGGAGAGGTGAGTTGCACGTTAAAAGGAGCACGAATATGTTCGCATGACAAAATTTTTAAAGGTGCTGAAGAACTTAGAATGAGGCAGCTGGTACCCCAATTTAAGTCAGAGTCTTTGAAAGAGAAGCCTAATCTCCTTTTTGTGCTCCGATAGAAGCATTTTTCAGCTGGTCTTATAAAATTTAACAAAGTAAGAGAACTATTATAGTTAGCAACTGTGCATTTATCTTGGCTGACTGTATTTTAAAAAATGGCTCTGAGCGCTATGGGACTTAACATCTATGGTCATCAGTCCCCTAGAACTTAGAACTACTTAAACCTAACTAACCTAAGGACATCACACAACAGCCAGTCGCTGACTGTATTCATCCGCTGACAGAGAATTAGGGCACTCAGTGACTTGCAAACAAACTTTACACATAATTTCAAATCTTTACAAAACTTTTTCCGCTGAACCCTCCCCCCCCCCTCCCCCAACAAAATGATGAAAGGAAAATATTGTATCACTTACTTCATTTTCGATGTTCAAGCACTACAACTGCCTTTCAAGCATGGCGTTTTAAATCATTACCTCCTTACTACTGCCTGTATTTGCAACGCATTATGCATACAGTATCGACATTTGCCACTGAATGTAACAGCAAAATTACGTCATTGTATGAGACATAGCCCAGAACATACGACGTCAAGAAAATTGAGATGCGGGGATCAACTGGCTTTTTTGCTTGATACAGAGCGCAAATTACCCGGAATATATTCATCCAGTGTTTCATAATGAGAGCGCTTAGCGACTTCCACCAAACTTTAAACGTAATTTCAAACCAAGACTTTTCCTCGCTTACATGCATCTTGTCAGATATTTAACGCATTAACTCATTTGTAAAGGAACGAGAAGTTTGAAGATGCTTTACACATGAGGGTTCGAACCTTTAAGGAATCGTGATTAATTTATACACACTTAATGAATATTTGTATTGCACTCTCATCAATACTAAACACGTTTCTATTCTGACTGCTAATTGAAATCCTATGTTCAACGCTACGTGAGTGAAAGATGTCGCAATATAACAATGGCGAATTGTATTGTGCTACATAATGGACTGCAATGTGGGACAGGGTAAGAGTTCTTAGTAGTTCCAGTTAGTGGAAATGTGTGGGATGAAGCCAGCAAATAAATTTGAGCGAACTGGAGCGCTGTGGTGTGCGTATAAGGCGGGGCACGCTACGGCGAAGCGCGTTTAATGTGCCGCTCCCACGCGATCCACAGGAAAGTCGGTAGTTACAGCGTTTCCAAGAGGACGCTGCTGGCTAGGGAACAAGCGAATACAAACCTCCCGCTGCTGCCAAGATACGTCAACAGAAGGAAAGTGGAAAACAGGAATCTGCAGCCCTAGCGACATTAAGTTTATTGTTTCGGGCAACCGCTTTTTATCACTGAAATAAAAATAAAATTTCAGCTTCTACTGTTTGAGAATTTCTTTTCGTTATGCTTCTGAGTGGTCTTTTTTTTTTTCTTTCTCAAGTAAGATGCGAATTGCCTTGAATTTTTGAAGTATCTGTAAAGAAAACCACTTGACACAAATGAAAGAATCCTAAAAATTGTGTCTATTGATAGCGAACGCCGCTTCAGCAATAGTCGTCGTCGCGTGGTGAAAGTGGACGTTAATAACTGCGAGCTGCTTATACGAGAGTGAAGTATGAATTGTCCCTAAACAGGCGGTAGCGTTACCATAGTTACACTGCAGTGTGCTACAGCACGTGGCGAATGCTACTGACACATCATCATCACGGCACCTGGTCTTTATCAAGAGATGTTGCAGGCACGCCTCGTGCATTTGTGGCACGTCTGTGAGTAGTCGTCAGTTGTCAAACGACATAGTGTACGAATTACCAGCTTTAGAAAAGTATAAATCTAGTGTGTACGTGTGACGATTTCCACTGACAGTAAATTCAAATAACAAGACACGAATCGCAGGTTGAATCTGTGAGTGTCACTTGGAAAAAAAATTCGAAACATTGGTCAAGCTTTCGTACTACAGGATGTAGTAAGAATTGTAGATACAGTACTCGTGTAATAACAGATGGAAGCTGCTCTGGCCATAATATTCAGCAGCAACAAACGTAAAGAACCCCGGCTTTCTGAGTTAAGAAGATATGAAGCAGTGAGAAATAACAGGGGACCGTTCGAGAAAACAGCTACAGAGTCCAGAAGACTTTCTGTAAAGTTATATCTAGTGAAACAAGGTGCAAACTCGAGGAAAACTACAATGCAATATAGGGAGCTGAGAAACCAGGCTACTGTCAGAGTGTGTTTAAAAAGCCATCACATGGTCAGGAAGAATAAGGAGACAGCATAGCTTCTGCTAGACAGTCTCCTCCCCTACGACGTTCCTTACACCGACCAGCCACAACAAAGCCAAGGAGCACCTAGCGACTGAGAACGATGCAAGAACTGTCACAAACGCATTTGCGCGAGAAAAGGTCGCACTAATAGTGGCAAGATTATGTATGGAGTAACTCTGGAGACGGACAGTGTCCACTATGAAGGATAGGAATACCTCGTGCACAGATCTTATCCTGTCTTCCTCCGTTATTCAACGGTGCTTTAAGACTAAGAAAAGTACTGGAGGTGTAGAAATCTACAAAAGTCTATATTAATAAGCAGAGAAATCAAAATTACGATTTTTGTGAGAGCTAAAGACCAAGTTTTCTTATAAATGCAAAGGGACTCCTGTCCAACCCTCGCCAGGGCCACTCAGAGTTCTATGGCTTTATCGAAGGCAGTACGGTTTCCAGCAAAGGAAACAGAGAGAAGAGACCATTAACTGAGAAGGGAACCAGGACTACTCGCCATCACAGATTTAACCCAATTTATGATACATTCCGGGCCTGGCCGGAAATGACACTCACCTAAGTGCGAGTTCCAGATGGCCAAGTCTTCAGAAAAATAGCATTTGTGGCGTGGCTCCGACAAGGCATGAGCCATATATGAAGGGCTTATTTCAATAGTGGTACAAGCCCATTTTTGTTCATTCTGAGATACAGAGTCCTAAAGTTAAATGGGCGCTGAAAAATCTGCAGTTGAGATACCTGATATATTCAAGTATATATACCTGAATATTTCTGGTATCATAACTGCACATTTTTTAGCCTATCTTCTAACGTAAGTCGTAGGATCAATATTGCCTCACGTCCTCCTACAGTTCTACAGGATCACAGCTGAACTTTCCTCACAACGGCTAGTAAAAATCCTTCATTTTTCTGTAACTACACTACTGTGCACTCACATTGCAGCACCAGGAAGGATACCAAACAACAAAATTATACCTATTGGGTGTAGTAGGCGTTTCCCCGAAGCTTCGGCTGCATTACACATATATAAAATACACCTCCTCCTTTTTGCCCCCGTGTCCATCTCTTCGACCCTCCGCCTGTCCACCTTATCCTACCACTTATATCTCTCCGCCTCCTCCTTCTCCATTCTCTCTGTCTCTTCATCTTCTTCTCTCCCTCTCTTTGTCCATTTCCTCCATCACCTCTCTCTGACCATATGTTCTTCCCCCTCCCACTGAATGTATCCAACTTCCCCTCTTTCTTTTCATTTATTCCTCCCCCTCTGCATTTTTCACATGACCGGTACCCTCTACACTTTCCACCTGCCTCATGCATCTCCCCCTCCTCCCACCTCTCTGTCCATTTCCTCCTCCCCCTTGCTGTGCCCAACATCTCTCAACCTGTCCCCAGCCATACTCATCAGCACTTGTAACCACTGCAGTACAGTTCAATAAAAAAAGGCTGATATTATTCTCAAACCACACCTGTCACACTGGACAGGTTACACATCAGAGGCTTGAAAATTCATACATTGGTCCCTGACATACAGGCTGTCACGCAGAGCAGACCATACTACTCAAACACAACACACCTGTCATGCAGGGCTGCCTAAATGTCATGCCCTGGAAAACAGTTTCTTACCCCTGAAATGTGCAAAGCAGGTTTATTTGGCACGCTGATACTGTTCCCACACAATATGCCTGTTGTGCAGGGCCGCTTGTACGTGAGAGGCTATGAAAAATAAGTTTCTGCACTTATCTTTGCTCCTATTGGAGCTAAGAGGTTACAAACCCCACAGTGCGGATACTCGTGAGACCTACTGTTTCTGCGCCAAATTTGGTTGGATATAGGAGACTGGGAGGAGGATCAGGTGTACACACATACACTCTCTTTATATAGATATAGTGCAACAGTAAGACTACATAATAAAATTCGTTGGGGATTGAGGGGAAAACAGGGTGCAAAATTTAGAACACGGAGGTGCCACAGCTAGTAGTGACTACAGCTTTAACCTGGCTGGACATCGATTTGAACAGCTTGGATGACAGATGGGCATGTGTTATTTCAAGCTATTTCAACTCTTTGATAGATTACATCAATCGTGGTGGCATGCTGCTCTCTCAGCAGTCCATGACCAGATGTTTTCCTTTGAAGAGTTGTATGAGAACGAAGTCTTTCGTGACGTTCTCGTATAGCTTTTCTATACGGAGAGAGCACTGCGCGCCAGGTTCGTCAACTGGAGAAACTGCGTGGAAATATGCACAGTTGCGGAGTAATTTGGCATTTCTGCAACGTCATCGGCATAAGGAGATCGTGCCCATGTTTTCTATGGTAAAACACCACATAAGGTGGCTGGAGCGAATAATATATTACGGAAGACTAGCCTGGGCATAGTCAAAGAAAAGGTACGACATACACGGTACGAACTGGATACTAATGCACGCAGGTTGTATAACTGCCACCTCTCTTCATCTGCAGTCTCCTCATCTCTCGACTGGGAGTGGATCGATACTTTGAGGGCAGCTCATCAAAGAGCTCATCATAGCGATACAACGGCGCAACAGATAAAGAAATTTGAGATACTTGCAACCACGCAAAGATCGATGTCATCTCATGGAACGTCACGCACTGTCATCAACCTGCCGGACAAGAACCTGAACGAAGGTGCCATCTCGGTCCTTAATACAGGATTGAATTTCTCTCCTAAGTCACGCACTTTACCTACGTGTTTTTTAGTAGAGTGGAACAGGTGGTGTAGCGTCTCTCACAAGACGACGCCGACTATGTAAAACTTACCACCAGTCGCATTTTAACCTCCGCTAATACGACCAAATCTAACGTCAACAGAGCAGAGAGAGGAGAGAGAGGGGGGAAGGGGGGTGCTTCCTATATTGCGGAAAGATGAAGGTCTTGTGTTACTTCCTTCAGGCAAGGGAAGTGCCACGGTTGTTCTAAATACTACTGAATATCAGAGCAAAGTGGCATCGTTGTTGAACGTAGCACATACAAATGTCTAAAACGGGACCCACTCTTTCATGCAGTAGGAAAACGGTGGAGTTCGTGAACAATTCTGGTCTACCAGAGGATGTCATCAAAAATCTTAGACCACGAGCTCCTAGACCTCCTCGGCTGTACAGATTACCTAATGACCACAAGGAAGGTATTCCATTGAGGTAACTGTTAGCGCCATTGGTTCTCTTACCTAAGAGCTGGCCAAATATTTAACTAAGCGGATGACTCCGATAGTCGGCCGCTGTGAACATCAAATCAAAAACTCTCACATGTTCACTGAGGAAATTAAACAGATTAGAGTTGGCCCAAACGATATTTTAATGTGGATGGGTGTGGTCTCATTTATAAAAGTTCCTGTGAAGGACATATTGAAACGGTTGGCAGGGCATTTTCCTCCTGAACGATAAAGGTGTTTCGACATGTTATGACGACCACCTACTTCTTGTACGGCGGTAAATTTTATGAAATGGACGGATTGGCAATGAGTTCTCCTTTGTCTTCAACAATGGCCAGCCTTTTTATGGGACATTTTAGGAACATGCATTAAATTCAGTTCCCCTTCGTCCATCACTATTTTTTCATTATGTTGACGACATGTTTATGGTTTGACCACACGGCATAGAAGTTCTTGAGAACTTTCAGGAATGTAAATAGCATGTATCCAAATATCCAGTTCAGTGTCGTTTTTAGATGTCTGGTACAACGAAAGTCGGATGGATATCTCGGCTACTCAGTACACCACAAGCTGAAGCACACGGATTTATATCTAAGGGCTCAGAGTTTTCACCATCCAGTGCAGAAGAGAGCGGCTTTAGGTACATTGGTACACAGAGAAAAAACCGTTTCTGACGAAGACCACTTGGATTCCGAGATCAGTCATCAGAAGTGTGTGTTCTGGAAGAACGACTATGCGTCACGTGATATCAAGTCAAAATTCACCAAGGAAAGGAAACGTGAAAATCTTGAACATTCACGCAATGAGTCACCAATTGAATTCCTTCCGCTCTGCGGCGCTACATTCAGCAAAATAGGCAAAGTCCGGTGAAAACGAGGTATCAGACCTGCTTTCTGACCACCTAAGAAGATAAAGCAGATGCTACACCCTGTTAAGGACAGTCTCGATCTCAGGATTCTTGCAATTTACAACATCTCATGTGAATGCGGAAGAAACTAGATCGGTCTGTTCAACCACACCGTTTCCGACCGCTGTGCAGAACATCAACGAGACATTATAAATACTGAGCTGGATAAATCCGCAGTTTCTGGGCACAGCCTCACAAACAAACGTAAAATACAGTTTGACGAGACAAAAGTTTTGTCCCAGGCTCCCACGCATTGGGACCTTATAATTAAAGAGGCTGTAGCAATAAGAATGCGTGTGAAAACCTTGAACCGTGGTGGCGCATGTAATCTTAGCGGTGCATGGAAGCGAGCTCTCGGTGTGGACAAGAGACAGAGATATTCTTCGCAATGTTTACGCTACGGCGGGACGGTGGCGCCACCAACGCAGACGTTGACACCATCTGACACAGCATGGTGTAACTTCCTACCAATCAGAAGCCGTCTTTGGGCTATATACGTCTACGACAGCAGCGATTTCGACAGTCAGTTGTTCGTGACGATGACGACAGTGGAAATCGTCGAACGCTCGAGGTTTTACTCTGAATTGACGCGGCAAGAAGAACGAGAGTGTTTTGTACGACAGTGTCACAGCGAAAGACTTAGTTCTCGTAAGTGATTTTGCCCTTAAAATGGTTCTGACCTGCCGGTAATATTCAGAACCCATTTGCGTTGTGTTGGTAACCTTCTGTCTAATCACATTATCCCAGGAAATTATACTTCTGAGGTATGGAAAACTGCTCAGACACTGCAGCGGGTGGTCTCCTAGATTCACACTTGTGGGATGCCTATTTCTGTTAACTACCATCACTACAGTCTTAATCTCGCCAATGTGGAGATCATATTCCTAGAATTTGGATGATAAGTCAGGTATGAAATTCCTTTTCTGTCTCATCCCAGATCCTGACATTATCAGTAAACGCAACTGCGCTAAGTTCACTAAAGCTTTTCTTCATGTTTTTATTATATCATCTATAAGAGTAAAAAATAACAGTGAGGCTTGTTATATGTAAACTCTTGTGGTGTTTGTAACATACAGTGTATGTATGTGTGGTTGCCTAATGTTGTCTCCACGATGGATTTCAAATGCCTGCAAATGATTAAACCGACCCTGCCATTGAAAACCTTCACCTAGGGATTTCCATAAAACGAGGTATCATTTTGTGGTTATACTTCACTACAGTTTAACACATTAAACCAATCATTCCCGTCAGGATGCTTCTAGAATGAATCACAATTTGGATACTATAAATGATTTATTCTCAAAAACAGGTACAGCACAAAAAACTTGTACAAATATAAAGTGCACAACGTCAGATTCTACCCCAAATGTAATTTAGAGATAGGCAGGACATACGTCTTACTCTATTTACATCACGCCTTCCTTAATTAGATGGACACAGTACTGGCTCATACTGATTAATGGTGAGAAACAGGTGGCATACCTGCAATTCTCTACCTACACAGTGGAAGCATCATGCCATCAGCAAATTCCTAGGGCCGAAATTACCTCGGTACAAGACAGAACATGAGTCAAGATTTCTGTTTGCTCACTAGCGAGAAACAGAAATTCAACTCAAGTATTATTTCGTAAAGAGGGTTCCAGTATGTATCAGACTCCACAGAAAGGTATAGAGTCGTCACTTGAGTAAAGAGAATGACAACTGTGTTCACAGAGAAACCTCTTCAAGTGCTCTTTGTGTCGAAAGCAAGACTTTCCAAAATCTAATTCCAAGATTCCCTGCCTTAGTTCTCGTTAGTTATGTCAATCCGCGGAAGCAAATTTCTTGAGTCAGTTCCCGCAGGGAAGTGCCCCTCCGTGTCACTAGTCAGCTCCCTCCTGGACGCAAGGGGAGGAGACCCAGTGGCCGTTACAAAAACATTACCTCCCACTACATGCGTCATGAATCTACCAGCCAATCACCCGAAGCTCATACTCCCTTCCAAAGATTTTCTGAAAGTTTAGATTTACCCTCCTACGTCCTTAGCACTCCGTCAATCAAATACGCATCTCTGCTTTTTGTTGTGAAGTGTGCCCCAGCGTTTACTGGTTTACTGTGAGGAGATTCCTCGGAGGTCGGTTTACAACCATCGTTCGCGACCCCCCACATTCCTTGACACTGAAATGAAATGATAGTATGGCATTGTTGGCCGGGAGGCCCGATGCGGGGTAGTTCGCCAGCCGTATTGCAAGTCCTTTTTAGTCGACGCCACTTCGGCGACTTGCAAGTCAATGATGATGAAACGATGATGAAGAACACACAACACCCAGTAATCACGAGGCAGAGAAAATCCCTGACCCCGCCGGGAATCGAACCCGAGACCCCGTGCGCGGGGAGCGGACCTAAAAGGATGTCGCATCATCTTTTTCCGCCCCCAACTCTCTTTCGCCAGGCACGCCATTCTGAAAATTTCCAGAGTGCAGCCTCCTGGTCGCACAGTCTGCACTCTGGAGGTTCTGTCGCTTCCAGCATTGTAAACCACCACATCCCAGCTCTGCACTTTTTCAGGGCAATAAATGTCCGCCCCGGAAGAACAAGACAACTCAATCCCTATCCTCTCTTTAGAGGCTCCTGAGGAATGTGTAGCCCACATTGCCCTTTGTCAGTGTGCAGTTCTAATTAACTCCCAGACATGCAATACCACAGGAACTGTTTGTACGTGGTACGAGCCATAATCAACCAATGAAATGACTGATAATCCGACTGTGCATCATAAGCAGTGATCTAATATAAATATAAATCGAAACACCTTTACAGAATACTAAATGTATGATGACAAAATCTTGCCACCTTAAAAGTGCACTTCCTTGCTGAACTCCACTGTTGATTTTCTGGCTAAACAATCGTTCTTGCAAATAATAACTTTGCTGATATTTGAAACGATGAGTTCCTTTGCGGCTACATTGTGAAGATTAACTGTTGCCGCCATATAGTACGAGGGCGGGCTGGAAAGTAATGTCTCAAAATTTCTTAAGTGAAAACTCTTAAAGTTCTTTCAATGAAAAAAAGTTATTAACATTTTACACCTTTTTTCACGACAACATATTTATTTCTCTACATAGTCATCCTGGCAACGTACAAATTTCTCCCAACGAGATATCAGTTTGTTGATGCCATCACTGTAGAATGTTTCACATTGTTGACGGAGGCACAACGTCACCTCCGCTGTCAAAGTGAAGTCCTCGAAGACACTTAAAAAAAAAAAAAAAAAAAAAGTTTTGGTAACGATGAAAATCTGATGGGGCCAAGTCAGGACAAAGTCGGGACCGTGTTGAGGATGATCAACGACAGAGAACCCAAGGCATCGCATTGCTGCAGATGATATAGTGCTCGCGTATGACCCGCAATGTCATGCTGAAGGAAAGGGAGCTCCAAGTGGGGACGTACTCTTCGAATTCGAAACTCGTTTATAACACACTGCTTCTCACGAACGACATAGTTACGTTACACGTCGCCATTTTGCACGCTAAAATATGGAATAGTCTAGCGGCAAAGAGCTGAAAATATATAGACATGAACTATAACGATGTAGATTGTTAATAATGTTTTTTATTTTAAAAAAACTTAAAAGTTTTTACATATGAAATTTGAAGACATTACTTTTCAGCACGCTCTCGTATTTTCAAATAAGAGATTAAATGGGCATCTCGGGAAAACCGTCTCAAGCAAATTACAAATGTCGGTAATTTGAGTTGAACTCATAGACAACAACTGGTTTTCAACATTTTTGTAGGAAATTTTCATGCACAAAGGCTGTGGTTGACTGACCCTACGTTTCTTCATGTGTAGCAGCACTCATTAAACAGAATTTTTACTCCTGAGGGTGAATTACCTTTTGGGTAAAGTAACTGCTGTCTGCTCGTAAAATGTGACCTGAGTAAGAGCTGGCATTGACGATGTATCCGTGACTGTTGAAGGTATGGCAGCGGCCATCCCTACGTATGTGTTTTGAGTTTTCCTGGCCTTTAGCTGGCAGACAATTTAATTTCCAGATGACAGACAGAACTGCAGGTTGGTCATACTCTCGGCTAGCCATCGCATGTCACTAAAGTCGTGGAACCAGCAATTTACAGTGGAATACATTTCCTCAAGTATATTTGTACAATCCTCATGCCATTGTCTACGTCAAAATATTTGCTGATTTACCGTCATTCACCTTGTGTTCGCAACGCTGTGCCGAAACGCACCAGGGAGTGTTGGATTCGGTCGTGCTCGACTTTTGTTTTTTGTAAGAGCGTCAAACGCGAGTTGACCGACATTAGAGGTGACACGGGGCAGAGGATAGTAAATACGTTTTATATTTCTTTCGCAATAAATTTAGGCTACTTGAATTTTACTTCTCTCTGCTATATCCCAGGTGGTGTGGTGGATGGTAGGGTGGGGGGGGGGGGGGGAGGGTTAGTAGGAGTTGGGGGAGGGCTGGTGGAGGAAGGGGCACCAGCTGACATCTCACCTATAATATTTTATCTCTAAAATATGTATCACCAACGCACTGCGAAGTAAAGAGATCATTTTATTCATAAAAAGCATTTTTTCTGACCGGCGACGTTCCATGACTTCAGAGAATTTGGAACGAACTTGATTAATTTAATAGCGAAGTGAGGTAGGGTACAACAGACAAAATGGACGCTGTAGTAAACAGATGTTACAGAAAATAATATTCGTTTATTACCGCAGCATAGAACTAAAAAATAAAAAATCAAGCAATGTAAATTTTACGTTCTTAATTACCTTTTTGTGTTTTTGGTAAGTTTAAGCGCACTTAATAGTATGCTATGGAGCCATTCTTGTTTTGTATCAAATACTTAACTTCTATACATATTTTCTTACGTGCTTAATCCGTTTTCATTAGAAAAATATGTACATATTTTCTATGTTCGTATTAAAAAATACGAGCACGTGTGAAAGTGTCGAGGGATAAAAGAGGGAAGCATTAGTTGAGAAGGGAATGAGGCAGAGTTGTAGCTTATTCTCGATGCTATTCAGCCTGTACGCTGAGTAAGCAGTAAAGGAAACCAAAGGAAAATTTAGAGAAGAAACTGAAGTTCGTTGAGAAGAAATAAAAACTTTGAGATTCGCCGATGGCATTTTAATGCTGTCAGAGACGACGAAAAATTTCGGATACCAGTTCCACGAAATGGACAATATCTCGAAAAGAAGTTAGGAGTCGAAATCAACAAAAGTAAAACAAGGGTGATGGAAAGTAAACGAATTAAATCAAGCGATGGTGAAGGAATGAGATTAGGAAATATGAGATAAGATGAGTTTTGTTATTTGGACCGCAAAATTAGTGACGGTGGTAGAATTAAAGGATATAAAATTCAGACTTACAACAGCAACAAAAAATTTCTGAGAAAGAGACATTTTTGTCATCGAATTTAAATTTAAATGGTAAGACGTATTTTCTGAAGTTATTTGGCTCTGAGCAGTATGGGATTTAACATCTGAGGTCATCAGTCCCGTAACTAACCTAAGGACATCACACACATTCATGCCCGAGGCAGGATTCGAACCTGCGACCGTAGCGGTCGCGCGGCTCCAGACTGAAGCGCTTAGAACCGCTCTGTCACACTGGCCGGCTGACGTTATTTGTCAGAAATGTAGCGTTGAATGGTAGCGATATTTGTACGACATACTGCTCACACAAGAGGAGAATAGCAGCTTTCGAAATCTGGTGCTGCAATTTAATACTGACGATTTGATTGGAAGAATCCGATAATGAGGAAGAAATGAATCAATTTGGGGAGAACTGTAGCACAACTTGACTAAAATAAAGGATCTACTGATAGGACACATCTCGAGGCACCAAAAGATCGTCCATTTAATACCGGAGGGAAGTTTGGAGTATAAAAATGATAGAAGGAGGAGTGGCTACACTAAGCAGGCTCAAATGGTTATAGGTTACAGCAGTACCAAAGAGACGAAGAGCTTTGCATAGGATATACTAGCGCGCAGAACTGCACCGAAACAGTCTTCAGACTAAAGAACACAACAACAACAATAACAACACCGTATCACTTGTGCGGAAAAGTGCCTCTGTCTTCTAGTATTCGGTCTAAAACGCCGACAAAATCATTGTCACAATATTTTCGGAGTAATCCTCGTAATGTCAACGAAAATAACAAAATGTTGCGTTTCATTCGTGACAGGGCTGTACAAAGGGTGTACTGCAATTTCCGACGGCCAATGTTTCTGCTGTTAAATGCCTATTCTGTTACTGAAATTTGTTTATATTATTTATACATTCTGGTAGCCAGGATAGGAAACAGAAAAATTAAACTCATCGATGGATAGAATGCGGACATTATGACATGGCACCCACCCGCGAGCATAAACAAACGACATCTTTGACCGACCTAGTGGCGAGGAGCGGTGTGGGGGGAGCAAGGCACGCCTGCCTCTCGCAGCGCTGGCAGTCAACGACAGCGTTCTGTGCTTCTGCGAAAGCAGAACTGGCGCAATGGTCACAACAGTCGCCGAGTCCTCTCGTGAGGATTGTACTCGAACCCCTTAGTCTCGTCACTCAACGCAAAATAAGGAAAGAAAGTAACGAACAATGCGCAACACAAAGCGAAGTGAAGTACTCAAACAGCGCAATCGTTTGCTGAGGCTGATAGTGTAGTAAACGAGGTAGTCCATGTCCTATCTCTACCGGTCCGCAGCTCTTGGTCTAGAGGTAAGCGTTGCTGCCTCTGAATCACGGGGTCCCGATTCGATTCCCGGCCGCGTTGGGGATTTTCTCTGCCCTAGGAATGGGTGTTTGTGTTGTCCTCATCTTTTCACCATCATCGTAATTCGTGACAGTGGCTTGATTGGACTGTGAAAAAAAAAAATTGGTTTGTCCAAAAATTGGAACTTCGTACGGCGCTGATGACCCCGAATTTGAGGGCCCACAAACCAAACATCCTCATCATCAATCTCTACCGGAATCTTACGCAACCGTTGTTCAAAGGACTCCCCACCTCAAACTGCCACTTTAAAGTGCCCGCGTAATAACCTCTTTCCCTCAAGGGCAAGCTCATCGTTTACTCCCAATGAGTCGCGGAAAAATGAACCAGCATACGGAGATTAGTGGTAGTGTCCTCATGTAGCGACTGACTCCGGTTTTTCCTTACCAACAGAGCTTAAAGCACTGTAGCAAATTTCATCTTTACATATTTATTGTATCACTCGTATTTTAATTGTAGCGGTTAGTTGTATATTCACATACAGGCTGACAGCTATTGAGTCCGCAGCTCGTGGTCGTGCGGTAGCGTTCTCGCTTCCCGCGCCCGGGTTCCCGGGTTCGATTCCCGGCGGGGTCAGGGATTCTCTCTGCCTCGTGATGACTAGGTGTTGTGTGATGTCCTTAGGATAGTTAAGTTTAAGTAGTTCTAAGTTGTAAGGGACTGATGACCATAGATGTTAAGTCCCACAGTGCTCAGAGCCATTTGAACCATTTTTTGACAGCTATTGAGCTATATGAAAAAACACGGAAATTAGTTACAAACCACGGCATGGCTTCATTGAACATGTAAACGTCATTACAGATACTCGGATTTAGAATATGACATGTTTGATATGCTTGCCATCTCTGACGATGATGTGGCACAGACGAATACCGAAATTCTGCACAACCCGCTGAAGTGTCGGAACATCGATGCTGCCGATGATCTCCTGAATGGCTGTTTTCAGATCAGCAATGGTTTTGGGGTCGTTGCTATACGCCGTCATTAGATTAGATAAGTTTTCCTTTCATTCCAATTGATCCGTAGTAAAGAGGTTCAAATGTGTGTGAAATCTTATGGGACGTAACTGCTAAGGTCATCAGTCCCTAAGCTTACACACTACTTAACCTAAATTATCCTAAGGACAAACACACACACCCATGCCCGAGGGAGGACTCGAATCTCCGCCGGGACCAGCCGCACAGTCCATAACTGCAACGCCTCAGACCGCTCGGCTAATCCAGCGCGGCTGTGAGGAGGTCCTCCAGGCTGTAGAACATGTCAGAAAAACGATAATAGGTGACAAATATTTACAATTCAAACAAATAAGCTGATGTACCTTCCACAGGTCCCAAGTGGAATGATCGTCATTTTTTTATTAACACTATATGAAAGAATCATTTTACAAACACTAATGTACTGAATTTAAAATAAAAGTGTTTTTTTTATTTTTATAAGATAATAAACATGAAATAGAACTATTATAATACTTATTTACGATGAACACATTACTCCACTGAAATGGTGCAGAAGTTAGATTGTACTTATATATATGGGTTCTACTGAGAAATTCATCAGTGGAGTAGAAGCCTTAAACTGAATTTCATTGGTTGTTAAGCTTTTTATGGCTACTGGCAAGTTATTGGAAATTTGTGTTCCTGAATAGTGCACACCTCTTTGTACAAGAGTAAGTGAAGATAATTCTTATATCTAGTACTGATTACATGAATTGAGCTGTTGGTTTGAAAAAGCGATATATTTTTAATGACAAATTTCATTAAGGAATAAATATATTGGGAAGCAGTAGTTAGTATCCCTAGTTCCCTAAACAGACTTCTGTGGGATGTTCTTTAGTTCACACCACATATAACTCTAACTGCACCTTTTTGTGCCCGGAAAACATGAGCCTGGCTTGATGAATTACCCCAAATAATAATCCCATATGCCATTATGGAATGAAAGTAAGCTCTCAGTATGCCAGCTTTTTCATTTTTATATCCGCTATATCTGACACAATTCGCACTGCAAATAGAGATTTGTTAAGACGTTTCAGCAGTTACGTGGTGTGCTCCTTCCAATTGAATTTATTGTCAAGCTGTAATACCAAGAATTTAACACTGTCCACTTCTTCTATCTGCTTGTCATCGTATGTTAGGCATATATTCGTGGGACACCCCTTACAAGTCCTGAACTGCATGCAGTGTGTTTTTTCAAAGTTCAGTGACAAAGAATTGGCTAGGAACCAGTGATTAATGTCTACAAATATTTTATTAGCCGATCTTTCTAAGACTACACTTGATTTGCTATTTATTACAACGTTTGTATCATTGGCAAACAAAACGAACTTGGCATCTGGTCATGTTACTGATGACAGGTCACTGATATACACAACAAAAAGTAAGGGCACTAAAATGGAACTTTGTGGAACCCCACATGTAATTAGTTCCCAGTTGGTTGGTGCCTGTTAATGCATGTCTCTTTCCTAATAACACCAATTGTTTCCTACCAGAGATATAAGATTTTAACCATTTTGCAGCATTTCTTGTTACACCATAATATTCTAATTTACTTTAAAGGATATTATGATTTACACAGACAAATGCCTTTGACAGATCACAAAATATACCAGCTGCCTGTAGTTTTTTGTCTAATTAATGAAGCACATTTTCACTGTAAGTGTAGATGTTGTTGTTGTTGTTGTTGTTGTGGTCTTCAGTCCTGAGATAGGTTTGATGCAGCTCTCCATGCTACTCTATTCTGTGCAAGCTTCTTCATCTCCCAGTACTTGCTGCAAACTACATCCTTCTGAAGCTGCTTAGTGTATTAATCTCTTGGTTTCACTCTACGATTTTTACCCTCCACGCTGCCCTCCAATGCTAAATTTGTGATCCATTGATGCCTCAGAACATGTCCTGTCAACTGGTCCCTTCTTCTTGTCAAGTTGTGCCACAAACTCCTCTTCTCCCCAATTCTATTCAATATCACCTCATTAGTTATGTGATCTACCCATCTAATCTTCAGCATTCTTCTGTAGCTTCTATAATCTTCTTGTCCAAACTATTTATCGTCCACGTTTCACTTCCATACATGGCTACACACCATACCAATACTTTCAGACCGAGCGAGGTGGCGCAGTGGTTAGACACTGGCCTCGCATTCGGGAGGACGACGGTTCAATCCCGCGTCCGGCCATCCTGATTTAGGTTTTCCGTGATTTCCCTAAATCATTCCAGGCAAATGCCGGGATGGTTCCTCTGAAAGGGCATGGCCGACTTCCTTCCCCATCCTTCCCTAATCCGATGAGACCGATGACCACGCTGTCTGGTCTCCTTCCCCAACCAACCAACCAACCAACCAATACTTTCAGAAACGACATCCTGACATTTAAATCTATACTCGATATTAACAAATTTCTCTTCTTCAGAAACGCTTTCCTTGCCATTGCCAGTCTACATTTTATATCTTCTCTACTTCGACCATCGAAAGGGAAGCAGTGGTTGGGAAGGGAGTGAGACAGGGTTGTAGCCTCTCCCTGATGTAATTCAATCTCTATATTGAGCAAGTGTAGATAGCCTTCTCAATATCAGAACCCTTTAGAAATCCGAACTGCGACTTGGAGAGTATGTTATTTGAGATAAGATGGTTATAAAGCCGATTGTACATTACTTTTTCTAAAAATTTTGAGAATGCTGGCAAAAGTGAAATTGGACGGAAATTTTATGCTATTTCTTTATCTCCCTTCTTAAACAGTGGCTTAACTTAAGCGTATTTCAACCATTCAGGAAATATTCCACTGATAAACGACTGGTTACACATGTAACTTAATATGTTACTTAACTCAGAATCACATTCTTTAATTAACTTTGTTGATATTTCATCATACCCATTAGATGTTTTTGATTTTAAAGATTTTTATGATGGACATTATTTCTGCTGGGGTAGTGAGGGTCCAATTCATATTATGGAAGTTACTTGAAATGTCTGGTCTGAGGCATTCCATAGCAGCAAAATGGTTCAAATGGCTCTGAGCACTATGGGACTCAACTGCTGAGGTCATTAGTCCCCTAGAACTTAGAACTAGTTAAACCTAACTAACCTAAGGACATCACAAACATCCATGCCCGAGGCAGGATTCGAACCTGCGACCGTAGCGGTCTTGCGGTTCCAGACTGCAGCGCCTTTAACCGCACGGCCACTTCGGCCGGCCTCCATAGCAGCATCTACAAAACCTAACAACCCCATCTTATCAGTAACAGTTATAAAATGTTTGCTGAAAAGTTCTGCAACGCTATACACTTCTGTCACCAATGTATCATTTACTCTTAATGCTATTTGTCCCTCTTCATGTCTGGTTCTACCGGTCTCCTCCTTCACTATATCCCATATTGTCTTTATTTTGCTCTCTGATATGACTATCTTTTCCTAGTAATATATTTGTCTTTAATATAGCCCCACAAAAAGGAGTCGCAGGCGCTCAGATCCGGAGAATATGGCGGCCTATCGAGGCCCATGCCAGTGGCCTCAAGGTACCCCAGAGCCAGAATGCTGTCCCCAAAGTCCTCATCCAGGCCATCAAACACTCTCCTGCTGCCGGGCGCGGTGGCCGAACGGTTCTAGGCGCTTCAGTCCGGAACCGCGCGACAGCTACGGTCGCAGGTTTGAATCCTGCCTCGGGCATGGATGTGTGTGATATCCTTAGGTTAGTTAGGTTCAAGTAGTTCTACGTCCTAGGGGACTGATGACCTCAGATGTTAAGTCCCATAGTGCTCAGAGCCATTTGAACCATTTGAACTCTCCTGCTTCTATGGGGTCGAGCTCCGTCTTGCAAGAACCAAATGTTCTCGAAATCAGGGTCACTTTGGAAAATGGGGATGAAATCATCTTCCAAAACCTTCACGTACCGTTCGGTAGTCACCGTACCATCAAGGAATATCGTACCGATTATTTCCTGACTGGACACTGCACGCCATAGTCACTCTTTGAGGGTGAAGAGACTTCTCGATCGCGAAATGTGGATTCTTAGTCCCCCAAATGAGCCAATTTTGCTTATTGACGAACCAATCCAAATGACAGTGGCTTCGTCACTAAACCAAACCATAACGCGCATATTAATGCCCATCACGCCCTGCAGCCAACCGTACAGTTCGAACGTCCTAACGTAAACCGTACAGATGTTATGGCCATTTTATATCATATAGTTAAATAATTGTCACCTTGTATATACAATATGGATGCAGGTGGATTTGTCACATTCTTAATAAAGGATTATAATTACAAAAATGTAGAGATATTCTGTATAGATGCGGAAATATAAGCACATGCTTCTGAAATAAAAGCGATAAATATAATATTTGTGATTGTTTCAGTGTATAAGCCCTCTCCTGAGTAACTCGTCAATTCGTTTGAATATTTTTAATGTCCGAGTGAAACAAGAGATTTTTAATTTCTGTTGATTTCAATCTAAATTTCTTGAAGAAATCTGACAAGAAAAGCGATCTACAGGTGTTGTTCTGTGCCGTCTGTAACTGATTATGTCATACTCTTTCCTACCCGAGTTGCTCAAGACACTAGTAACCTTACAGATAATGTATTCGTACAATAAGAAATATATGACTTCATTGCATTAAACTGATTGTCAGATCTCGAGTCAGCTCAGTTATATCACAGAACTCAACTCCACGCGCAACTCAGAAGCCCTCAAAGGAAACAGTATAGTAATTAATGACGAAACAGAACAAAATAACGATCCAGAAATGATCCAGCGCTGTAACGTATTAATAAAAGTTGTGAGAAAAGCAGGAGTATGCACATCTTATCTGAAAGTGACAGATCAGACGCTAAAATGAAATTAATGTGATATGTCGTTAAAAGAGAAACAGGGAAAGAAGCAACAGAAGGTTACATTATTTCTGTGAAAGAGAACTGGAGCTCTGTACAAGACAGTTCATATGCAGCATATATTTTTAGTAATTAGTTTTTAAAATAGGGTAAAATGTATGTGCAAATAGTTCAGAAGAATAAGCAAAACTGTACTCTAAAGAAGTAAAACTCAAAGACTTTTGTGAAATAAAAAACATTCCTATCTGAAACACGAAGATCAACATGACTAAAAAAAAAATTCATATGGTATGGATAATTATTCCAATAAAATAATTTAAAGTTGTGGTCACTTATGTTAAGCATAATTTCTTAATCACTCACGTAACGCATCATTAATTCGGGGTATTATTCCAGACATTAGCAGATGCCTTGTTAGGCGTGCATCCACAGATGTAGATAACTACAGTCCACTGTCACACCTTCCGAAAAAGGTTCTGGAAGGTAATGTTCTCCAGGGTTTTTACCCATCTGCGCAGTAATAGGATACACACTTGCTTAGCACATAGTAAGATCTCTAAATGATAAAACAGCACCAGTTGGGATCTTTTTTCGCATATCTATGGCACTTGATTCCTCAGTCCTATTCTATTACTTAAGTTAAGATTTTATGGAATAAACATTTCAGCATATTCCTGTAACAGATTTTACTTAATAAACATAATGCAGGAAGCTACCTTACGCTGTTCGAGTGTTAGAAAAAGGAACGCCACTTTATCTGCATGAGGAGAAATTACTGTGGAAGTCTCACAGGATTCGATCATTATGAAGCTAGTGTGTAACATGTGTGAGACTGGTTCTGATCTATCTTTCTACCACAGTTGCGCAAGGACGCTCTGTGAGTATTTTAGGAATTTGTATTGGACCTACGGCGTGCAAGGAGAAAGATACCAGCTCTCCATGCAGAGGTGAGAAGAGTGCAGCAGTATGGACAGTGATGTAATCAGACAATGATCTCAATGTCGGTTCCACTACACTCCCTCTAAAGGAAACGTTATCGCTAACAGAAATTAGTGTACGGGTTCAGGCGTAACTATATGTTATCAAAAAATGAAAATCTTAGATCTTTGTTGTTAAGGTTCATTTTTACTCTAAGTATGACTTTATGACATATCAGTCATAATTGTAATATGTACAGGATGGTAAAATATTGATATGGAGTGTTCACGACTGTGAAGCAAAATTCCTAACTATTCTAAGGTTATTTAATAATGAAATGGTTGATGACCATGTCTGGGGTCGATAAAAACAAACAAATTAAATAGAATTGGGGCCAGAGATATCAATTAAGCCAAAATGCGTAGTTAAAATAACCAAATAATGGATGGGGTCCCGGTAAAGAGCAATCAGAAAAAGTGCACAATTAAAACAATTCAGTAACTCCAGAGTATAAACCACTCTAGAGCGGCTGATCAGCTCTTTTCGTTAATTCGAAAATCTCGCGTTTCTCCGTCAGTTAAGATCGACAATCGTGAATATGTTCAGCTACAGGTCGTGGACGAATGCATAAAAAAATAGGAGAGATGGAGACGACCGCAGTCCTGAGTATCAATTGAGTATCACTTGCTGACATAGCGTGAGCGTGCATGTTTGCCTTTCGTCAGCGGCAGAAGTGGCTGCTGTCGGGGCGAGCTTCCTGAGAATCTATTCTAAATATCTCTCGACTGTTAAACACTAATCAGATACATTTATGACGTCTTCGGTAAAGACAAGACTCCTGGTTGTTCCCTTGCTAAGTTAATTGGTATGGTACACGCTGTTTGGCTCGAATAGCGCGTACGTCGACCTCAAATCGCTCGCAAGCGTTAACTATCAGTGCTCGGGGCAATTCGCCATACTAGGAGACTTTCCAGTTTAACTCCTCACGAGTTAAGACGAGCCTGTGAACAAGTGTTCATATAACAACTCTCGCAGTCGTCTCAGCGCAGCGCGAGTCGCCTTGCTCAAACACTTGACGATTTGTTGCAAGAGCAAGAGTGGGTTTCTCTGTCTGCATTTGCCTACATCAAAGCTGGTGTCCACGCTTTTCATTTCTGACCAATCAGAGTGTTCGTACTTTTATAACTCCACCCACTAGATTTTCTGTAGCCTATCACAGGCGTCGTTTCTTTCGCAGGGCATAGTTTAGCTTCTTCTACATAATACTGAGATAAACAGCTTATTTGCACGCAGGTTTTTACGCAAGTGTCCCCAGTGAGTCACCAGTGTTTTGAGTTGGATATCTCCAGACTTTAGCCACGTTCCTGTAGAAAGGTTTTTCAAAGGGTCATCACAAAAATCAGGGACAAGATCGGCAGTGCCTCCAGCGTCGCATTGTGTCCACTGAATGTCGTGCTGCGAATGTTTCAACCTAACATTTGGACGGGCATTCCCGTCTTAAAATTCTCTTTCCCTCAGAACTGCGTCTTTTAGCTCTGGTCTGGGAAATTACTTGCGTGCAATTAGTAGTGTGAGTGGTAGTGGTTTATGTTCACGAAATGCCGGCCTGTTCTTTCAATCAGCATATCAATAAAATTCTTACAATTTCGTGTAACTATGTCATGTGACATATCGATTTAACCGGAATCGTTTCGGGAATTCAATATAAGGTGTGTTATTTGTTTGACACCTTACAAGTGCTCTTGTTGAATGTTGACGATCTACCATTTCATTTGAATCAGGAAGCAGAATTAATCCTGTTTGATGAAGATGTAAGCATTGTTTTGTTGCAGAACAAAGGAATGACAGCACAGTAAATGATTCTCTCGGTGATCTCGTGGTGCAACACAAGTGTGCATATTCCCTTGGGGATCACGTCCGCCCCTACACGCAGCTCGCAACATGGCATCTACCAGCAGGACAATGCAATATGTTACACAGCATTCAATATTCGTATGTAGGTCAAAGAGCAACCATATTGGGTTTATCATAATCCCGTGGCCACCAAACTACCCATATTTAAACCTAACAGAGATTCAATGAGACCACCTCGATCTGGCTGTTTGTGCTATAGATCCTCAATTGAAAAACCTATCGCAGCTGGCCACTGCACTGGAGTTGGCATGGCTCCACATTCCTGTCATAATTAGGCTTTTCACTCCATTTTATCCTCTGACCCAATTTTTGTTCCCTTCTCTCTCACTGTAACGCACAGTGAGCATGTCTCCACTGCATATGTGCAGCCCTGAGTTTTAGAACTGTTTTCATTGTGACAGTACTTGTCTCTCAATCATAAGTCAAAAATCAGTAACACAAAGTGACTGTAAATCCTCCGTTTCAGTTTCACTCTTCTGTTTATTTACTTTCGCGGCCCTTCTTTCTTCTCCTTCGGCGACTTCAAACATAAAAACGCATCATCTGGTTTTATTACTTTATTTTTTATTTGTATTATTTTTTCAATGTGTTTGAGTATACATTATTTTAAAGTTAGTAAAAATTTATTTTCAAACCCCCTTTTAAACTTGCTTAGTTTTTTGATGAAGTTAGCTTCATTAGAAGCATACAACACAGTCTCGGCAGTAGAATGTCTGTGCCTATGTTCTGTTGCAATATTACAAATTCCTTTTTTACTTTCCCTCTGCAAGGATATCACAGCTTCCTCTGTTACTGTTCACAATTATTGCAGTAGCATATAATCACATTGTCTGACTTCTCCTTCAGTTCTGAATTTTCCACCATAGTTGTGAAGTCTAATGAGTTCAAGTGGTTCAAATGGCTTGAGCACTGTGAGACTTAACATCTGAGGTCAACAGACCCCTACAACTTAGAACTGCTTAAACATAACTAACATAAGGACATCACACACACCCATATCCGAGGCAGGATTCGAACCTGCGACCGTAGCAGTCTCGCGGTTCCGGACTAAAGAGCCTAGAACAGCTCGGCCACCGCGGCCGGCAGTCTAATGGGTCCCGCAGCATTGATGTCTACATTATTTATTACGCTAACATAGGATGAATCAATGCATCACCCCCTGGGCGACATTTGTAACACATTTTGTTGTAATTGAATCGAAAGCTGTCTCAAAATATTGGCAACGAAATGAAAGATAACAGAGAGAAGACCGAAATATTGAATTGTCTTCCGAAACTGTTACACCGCTGATGATCGTAACACGGTCCCTCCTTTCAATCATCGTACGAACATCGAAATGGCAAATATTGAGATAGCAGATTGCGGAGCAGAAAAGCAGTTACAATCGCTTAGCAATTGAAAAGGATCAGGACCAGATGAGATACCTATCACCGTCTACAAAGATTATGCGGAAGATCTTGTCCCCCTTCCAACAGCAGTTTATCGTAGATCGCTGGAGCAACGAAGGTTACCTAGCGACTGGAGAAAAAGCACGTTAATTCTCGTTTCCAAGAATGATCGTAGGGCAGATGCACATAATTATAGGCCTGTATCACTGATGATAATCGGTTATAGAATTGTGGAACATGTCTTGTGCTCACCTGTTACATTGTTTATGGAGAACGAAACCCCGTCCACTCTGCCATTTAGTGGGAAAAGAGTACGACTTTACCAATTATCGACAGTGTAAAGTTAATTCCCGAAGTACCCCAAAGAAATGCGATGCGATCGTTACTGTTTACAACTCCTATAAAAGGTATATTAGCAAACGTCAGAAGCTCTTTAAGATTGTTCGCAGAGCACGCAGTTGTCTATAAGAAAGTAGCAACGCCAGAAGACAGTATCGGTTTGCAGAAAAGTCTGCAGAGGATTGATGAATGGTGGAGCCTCTGACGGTTGACAATGATCGTATGCGTATACATAAGCAAAGAAATCCACTACTGTACAACTATGCTACTGATCACAAATTGCTGGAAACAGTATCTACCGTAAAACATTTAGGAGTAACTATCCCGAGCGACCTTAAGCGGAATGACCAAATTAAACAAATAGTAAGAAAAGTAGACGCCAGCCTGAGATTCATACGAAGAATATGAAGCAATTTTAGCTCATCCTCGAAGGAAGAGGCTTACAATGCGCTTGTTCGACCAATCCTTACCAGGAAGGGCTGATAAAAGATACATAGAAGATCCAACGAAGAGCGGCACATTTCGTCAGGAGATCGTTGAGTTAGTGCGAGAGTGTTACCGAGACGCTCAACAAACTCTAGTGGCGGATATTACAACAGAGACGTTGTGCAAAATAGAGACGTTTACAGTCGAAATTTCGAGAGACCCCATATTACTTCCTGGCAGATACATGACGAGAAAATTCGAGAAATTAGAGCTAACATAGAGGCTTACCGACAATCATTCTACCCACGTGCTACTCGCTACTGGAAAAAAGAAGGAGGGATCAGTTAATGGTATCGTAAGCACCGTGACCAAACCCCGTTAGGTGGCTTGCGGAATATGATGTACATGAATATGTGACCCCCACACAAAGTGGTAATTCATAAAATTTACACTTTCGTACGCTACTTACAAACGAACCATTTATATTGTTCCTTACTACATAAGATTCGCTGGTTCTGCGCTTTTTTTTTTACAAAACTGGCAAAGTCACAGTAACGTTAGCTGCGATGATGTGCGGCAGAGACTGGTACGTTTTCTCCGACGCTGAGGTTTATTTGTAGCTTTTGCCACTCGCTCACACATTCAGATACAGTTGACGAAGTCAGCGAGATTTTACAGTGGCAACTTCTTTCCGTCCACTGCGCTTTAGTGGAGCTTAGATACCGGGCTGTTCCACCAGTTTTATCGCAAATGCTTTATAACATTTTGGAGCGCAAAAGGCATCTGCTCAGTTCAAGTGCGGCCATCTGGCTGTACACTGCACTCAGTCGGATCGCCGCCCCTTGCCAACTTCCCCTGAGACGCGTGCATCCTCTACCCGTCTACTCTGTCTCTCAGAGAATAGTTAAACAGTGCAGTCTGTGTAGTAAGATATATGAAGAAGGTGAATGACAGGATGATTTCCTCTCACCAGCAATGCTACGGAATGAGAAGAGAAGCAATGCCAACAAATGTGAGGATTTTAAAACCGTAAGTTTGCCTTCTTCATGCAGAAAAAGTTCTGCCAAGGATCATAAATATGAGACTTGATGGAAGGCTGGAAGGAAAGTATTTCAGAAGACCAGTGCGGATTTAAAAGGGAAATGCGCAAGAGATGCAATTGGACTGTTGAGAATTATAGGTGAGAGATACTTTGAAAGAAGAGGAGAAGTTTATGCTGTTTTCATCGACTTAGAGAAAGCTTTGGTAAAGCTTAGTGGAATAAATTGATGGACAGTCTAAGGAAGAATGGAGTCGTCTCTAGGGATAGAAGGCTGATTAAGAATCTGTACCTACAACAGAAAATACGAGTACAGATTTGGAATAAGATGGCAGAGGAGAGCACAGTTGGAAGAGGAGTGGTGGAAGGCTGCTGCCTACCCCCAATAATGTTCAACATGTATTTGGAGCATATTTTCCAGAAACGTTTGAAACGAAAAAGATGAGTTTGGGTTGGTGGTAACAGAGCAGAATGTATTCGATTTGCAGATGATATGATGTTACTGGCAGAGAGTGAAAGAATTATGATTGGAATGTTAAAAGAATTAAATAAGATCTGCTAGGAATTGTGAGTGAGAATTAATAAGAACAAGACACAAAGTGCGGCGATAAGTACAAGAAATGTAAAAACAACGATAAAGTCAGGACAGGAAAATATAAAACAAGTTAGTGCTTTCAAACATCTGGAAAGCATAATTACGGAATACATGAAATGCAGTAAGGAGATGAAACGCGCATAGAAATTGCCACGGAGTCATTTAACAAGAAGAGGAGGCTTCTATGTGTGTGTGGGACAGGGACCTGAGGAAGAGACTGGCGAAGTGCTTTAAATGGAGCGTGCCATTATACGGGGCTGTGAGATGGACACTGAAGGAAGAGGAAGAAAGGAGATAGAAGCATTTGACATGTGAATTTGGAGGATGATAGAAGAGATGAAATAAGTAGAGAAAGTGAGAAATGAGGAGCTGTTGAAAAGACTGGGGTAAGAGAGGGAATTTTTAAAAATTATCATGAAGAGGAAATACAATTGGCTTGGACACTGGATGAGAAGAGACTGTTTACTGGAGGATGCTATGGAATGAACACTAAGTAGAAGAAGATAGGACACAGACGATACCATATGATGGATAGTATAAGGATAGAAAACAATTACGAGTAGATGACGAGGGTAGCAAATGACAGAACTGCATGGAGAGCTACTTGTGAAGACCTGCCCTAGGACAGAACACTCATGATGATGACGATGATCTATCTAACGTCATCAGCGTACCAGTGGTATCACTATATTAATAATATATTCACAATTAGATTTGAAATATTTTATGCAAATATTTAAAATTAATAACACTCATTTATAACAAGGAAGACAAAAAAGAACTCATTTTTTGCGTAGAAAGTGTGTGGTGTTAAAGTGTTTAGTGTTCTGTGTATTTGTGTTCCACATTGTGTTGTACAGTTTCATCTTCCAGACCCAGCCTATTCCCAGAGATTATTGTTCAGTGTTCTTTCTAAGCGACAGGCGATATTTTTAGTGAACAGCTTGTACTTCATGGAAGAAGATATTGCTAGCTCTTTCGTATTATACAGTTTCTGCCTCATTTCTAATGAAGTAGAATAATTACATCGTTGTTCCAGTTTTGGGAATTATTTTCTCCGGTGAAAGAATGCAAATAATATTGCAGTTTCGTTTTATGTTACTTTCCCCTCCAGATTTAAGCGTTTGTATTGAAACGCCACGTTATTCCGTTGTTTTTCGATTCTTTATAACTCGAATGTCTTTATATATGTCATCTAGCATAATTTCCAGGTCGTCTTTATTAAATAGTAGTGTTTCTGTTTCATGTCCTGAACGATACAAATATTTAATCGAGTATTCGACTGCCTGTACACTTCGCTCTCTGTTGTTAGTAATACGCCATCTTTACTGCGGAAGTGTAACATCCGTTATGCGTAAAATAAAGAGAACTGATTGTGTGTATCTTTAAAATTGAGACAACTGATTTTAATATTCTGGTGTACCTATATTAAGTCAAGTGAATGTGTTGTGATGTGTTCAATTTCACTTTCATTATCCTCAGAAAATAATTTAACTCACGACGTCTAATGTTTTTAACGCACTGACAAAGAGGTGAATTTTACCCAGCGAGGTGGTCTGTGATTTACATACGACTTTTTTATTTTCCTATAGTTTCCATAAATAAGATGGAGCGAATACTGAAATGCTTTCGTCAACGGATAACTGCCGATTCCTTCGATACCCCTATCAGCACTTCGCCTCCGACGGCTCCCAACTTTTTGGCAGCTCTAAAGCAGGCAACAAAGAGACGTACATGAGGATGTGCTCATTCCTTTCTGCGGTACTGCGGACAGCTGCCCTGGTCATTCGGTCAAGAGCACATTCATTACCAATTTAACGAGCGAGGGCAGACGCGGGATAGCGTTTCTCACTTGCGCGACCGCACTGCGGGCCGGATCCGGTGGCCGTGTCAACACGGGGGCTGCCTCGTTTCCCTCATGCGCTGTTCAAACATCAGACGACACCGGGGCATGCAAGGGATCCATTAACGTCTGCATCAACACCAGTACTACGCAGGTGAGATGTTCGCGTGTGACGCAGTGTTCTCCTTTTCCCTCCTTTGCTGTTTCATTTACGAATGACGCGTGGGAATTATGATTGTTGATAAGGCACCGTATAACATCTAATTTCTATAATTTTCTCGTCGTGACCATTTCGCGACACATATATGAGAGGAAATGATATGTTCCACGACTCTTGTTAGAACGTGACTTCACAAATTCGAACAGTATACCGGTACGTGATTCATAACGACTCTCTTGTAGCGTCTGCGAGGGGAGTATGTTAAGCATTATCTGTAACGCTCCCTCGCCGAGTAAACTATTCCGTGACAAAACGTGCCACTCGTCGTTGGTTCTTTTCTCTCTTATCTATTAATTTTACTTCGTAAGGGACCAAGACTGTTGAACAGTAGTCAAGAATCAGTCAAAGGAGTGTTTATCAACTCAGGATGCTCGCAATGAATCTCAATCCGACGTCTGCTTTTCCTAATATACAGCGTCCGAGTTATAATTACACACACAAAAAAAGTTTGCATCGCTTCGGTTCCGCGAGTTCCGGAACCTGCACAGAAAATTGAATTAGAGGCCAACATAAAGATCATTTCTGCCCTTTTTATTGCTCATGAAAACCACACATTGCATGTTGTACTAACATACGGCGGGAACTTCAGAGGTGGTGGTCCAGATTGCTGTACACACCGGCACCTCTAATACCCAGTAGCACGTCCTCTTGCACTGATGCATGTCTATATACGTCGTGGCATACTATCCACAAGTTCATCAAGGCACTGTCGGTCCCGATTGTCCCACTCCTCAACGGCGTGTGGTTGGTGGGTGACGTCGTCCATAAATAGCCCTTTTCAATCTATCCCAGGCATGTTCGATAGCGTTCTTGTCTGGAGAACATGCTGGCCACTCTAGTCGAACGATGTCGTTATCTTGAAGGAAGTCATTCACAAGATGTGCACGATGGGGGCGCGAATTGTAGTGCATGAAGACGAATGCCTCGCCAATATGCTGCCGATATGGTTGCACTATCGATCGGAGGATGGCACTGACTTATCGTACAGTCGTTACGACGCCTTCCATGACCACCAGCAGCGTACGTCGACCCCACATAATGCCACCCCAAAACAGCAGGGAACCTCCACCTTGCTACATCCGCTGACCAATGTGTCTAAGGCGTTCAGCCTAACCGGGTTGCCTCCAAACACGTCTGTTACGATTGTCAGGTTGAAGGCATATGCGAAACTCATCGGTGAAGAGAACGTGATGCCAATCCTGAGCGGTCAATTCCGCATGTTGTTGGGCCCATCTGTAACGCACTGCATGGTGTCGTGGTTGCAAAGATGGACCTCGCCATGGACGTGGGGAGTAAAGTTGCGCATCATGCATCCTATTGCGCATAGTTCTAGTCGTGATATGACGTCTTGTGGGTGCACGAAAAGCATTATTCAACATGGTGGCGTTGTTGTCAGGGTTCCTCCGAGCCATAATCCCTAGGTAGCGGTCATCCATTGCAGTAGTAGCCCTTGGGCGGCCCAAGCGAGGCATGTCACCGACAGTTCCTATCTCTCTGTATCTCGTCCATGTACGAATAACATCGTGTTGGTTCACTCCGAGAGGCCTGGACACTTCCATTGTTGAGAGCCCTTCCTGGCACAAAGTAACAATGCGGACGCGATCGAACGCGGTATTGACCGTCTAGGCATGGTTAAACTGCAGACAACACGAGCCGAGTACCTCCTTCCTAGTGGAATGACTCGAATTGACCGACTGTTGGACCCCCTCCGTCTAATAGGCGCTGCTCATGCATGGTTGATTACTTTTTTGGGCACAGTCAACGTCTATCTTCAGGAGTTCTGGGAACGGGGGTGATACAAAACATTTTTTTGATGTGTGTATATGAAATGCAATTACTTGAGACGTAATTGAGATATTTACTGGCGGTTTGTTTCTGCAAGTTTGGTAACTCAAAATGTTTTCTGCTGCAGTTAGTATCGCTTGCACCTGCGGTTAGCTGCTCTGTTCACGTAAAAGCGCGTCAGTAGACATGTGGGCTCCACAGAAGACGTTCTGTGTGTTTTTTGTCCCGGAGTTATTGTCTGTTACGATGGTACAACGTCGATTTGGGCGTGAATATGGATTGCGAACTCCTGGGGATGATCCCATTTACCTAAAAGTCAAGAAATGGGACAAGCGGCTTCGGGAAAATACGAGTTTGCTTTCGATGTCTGGCCCCCAAGCCAGGGAGGTAGTTTCAGAGGCTACTGTTGAATTAATCTGTACGTCCTTCCATCGGAGTCCTTGTACATCAGTCCGATAGCAAGTAGTCAGTTACAGTTACTCAGTTACCGGTACCTCTTTCGGCAGTTCGCAATGTCGTCCATAAAAGGGCTATGGGTGTGCAAACTGCACTTCGTCAGAAACGCATGCCTGAGGTAGGACTGCGACGAGGGCATTCTTCCAAAAATGGATGAAAACGAAAAATTCCTCAATTCCGCTGTTGCTCGGACAAGGCTACACTTCCCGGCACGGTAAACTGAAATTGTAAACTTGTGGTAAGGTAGTATGGGACCAAACTGCGAGGTCATCGGTCCATAGGCTTACACGCTACTTAATCTAACTAAAACTAACTTACGCTAAGGACAACGTACACACCCATGCCCGAGGGAGGGCTCGAACCTCCGACGGGAGGTGCTGCGTGAACCGTGACAAGGCGCCCTAGACGGTGCGGCTACCCCTCGCGGCAGACGAACTGAACCCCGCCACATGGTGACAGAGAGCGAACGCAATTCCAAAGGTGTGGATTGTTGAAGGACAGGATTATAGGCCCTTTCTTCTGCACGGAGCCTACAGTTAATGCATCAACGTACGTTCATATGTTTGAGCTGTATGCTGTGCAGCAACTTCTTCATGACGCGATCTTTCAACTAGATGGCGCCCAGGCCTTTTTACGAATATTGTGAGGGATTTCTTGGATCATGAGTTCCGCGATCGCTGAACTGGGAGAGGAAGTTCATCGATTTCTTGGCCTCTTAGAAGCCCATGTGGTTGTTTATAAAGAATGAACTGTACGAGACACCAGTTCGTGATCTGCGCCATCGCATCCATGCAGCTATCGCAAATTTTATGCCTGCAAGGCTGCAAAACACTTGGAGAGAACTGGAATACAGATTAGATGTCTATCGCGAAACTAATGGTGTGAATATCGCGGTGTATTAGGTGTGTGAGAAGACATTTTGGATTACCATACTTTTAGACACATAACGTTTATAAATATATCAATATCTTCTCAAGTCATTACTTTTTTTTATCATTTGCGTAACCTGAACACAATGCATTTGTTTTATGTGATCATTCAACTTTAGGTCGCTCCGGACGGTTACTCACAGGTTATTTTGAGGTAGTTACAGTTCTCTCTGAATCGAAGAACAGAGGACCTCTTCACCTATTTATGGACTTACTCAAGTTCAAGATCGTGCCAGTCCCTTTAGCAGTCGTCGGAACTCTGCAGGCCCCCTTGCAATTTGCTACAGAGCTCTGGCGTTGCTGCCTTCTGTAGCCAAATCTTCCACATAGGGCCTCTCGGAGCCTCCACAGGTACCCACTAGATCATTGAAATAACCAGCGGACAAATACTCCTGCCGCAGCACAAAAAGGTAAATTTGTTTCCCCTTAAAAAAACTCTGACAGGAAAGTGGGGAACCAGCTGCCTCAATGTTCATTCCTCTTTACTCACCACAAATTTTGGCACGCCAACATATTCACACTCTTTTCACACAGTACATTCTAAATCATTTTACACTGTATCGCTTCGTAGTTAACACTTCACACTTAGAGTCTCCCTCTCACTGCCACTGTCTATGTAAGTCTCTTTCCCACAGTCTCCTTTTTCTCCTACGGATTTTCTGCGTATCGTACTGTCACTGTCTCCTCTCTCATTTACACTGTCTCCTTTTGCCTTTCTTTCTCACTACTACTGACTCCACCATATCGCAGCAGCTCAAAAATTCTGGAACATCTACTTTTATTTTCTCCCTATGCCCATGTGTTTAAAACTTCAATCTAAAATACGCCCTCCCCTATACACATTAAAGTTAATCAGTCTGGAAGGGTCTAGTCCCCCTCCCCCTCCCACCAAATACATTTATGGCCTCCATACATCTGTTTTTTACATGTCCACTGTCTTCCCTCTGTTTTGTTCCTACTGCTTCTATTTCCATCCATCTCTCTTTTTGTTTGTTACTGCTACTGTCCCTCCTGGCCACCATTATATCATCCCTCTTTGGCTGTCACTGCTATTGTCTTCATCCATCTCCCTTTCTCTTTCATTGCCAATTTCTGTCTCCCAACATTACAGTCTCACCTGTCTTTCTCTCTCACTGGCACTGTCTCCTCTAGCTTACACAATCACTGTCTGTCTGCAACTCTCTTTCATCTAAAAAAAGCGTGAATATGTTCACATACCATATTTTTTGGTTATGAAGGCGAAAAGTGGGCTGAGGCAGCTCTTTCCCTATTTTTCTCTCGGGGTCTTTTAAACAGCAACAAATTCGCCTTTTTTGTGCTTCAACAGGGCCATTTAATCCGCTGGTTCCCTTCTCATCTCTGCTATAACTGAATGTGCCGCTTGTACACCAGGAATTCTATAAGTCAATAAAGTTTTAACAGTTTATTTGTATACTACGGTACATTTATATACTTTTATACATATAAACAACATATATATAAGCCTATCTAACTTAAATTTTTTTCTGCGTACTTTGTTCATCGATCGTAATTCATCAAAATCGCCCGGCTAACGATTTTTATATTAAAAGAGTAAAAATGTTATCAGAAATATTTTTCTGGATTTTTTGTCTTTCCAGCTTTACATAATTTTTGGTAGTCTTTCTAAGTTCTTTTCATACATGTTAAGACCCATTTCAGCCCATTTTTTGTCGCTCCAGTACCAGTTTGAGCATATTTGAATAGGCGTAAAGCGCCCGTCATACAGAGGCAGCGAATGATAAACTGTTATATGTTGAAAAAATTCTTACTAAAAACATATTTTGGCGACCTCTGAGCCCTTGCGATGATTCTAGAACCCTCGTCATGTGTTGTACGCTTCAATCAAAATTACATTTTACGTTCATATTTTTTGCGGTAACTTCCAAACTCTGGATTTCCGTAACGGATAATGCTGTCGAAAAAAAGTTTCGAAATTACCTCGAGAATATAACCTTAAGAACAGTGTTGTATGTGTTTCTGATTTTATACGGAGTGGAATAGTGCGATATGTGCGTATCTACTCGGATAATGTAATAGAAAAACTTCTTGTGCCTGATGATTGTCGAAACTACTAACAATAATAACGGTTTCGTAACAGCTGGAGATGCTATATCTGAAAAGTGCGGAGCATCAGACACTGAAAATACTGTACTCCAGTGTGCAAAACTTAATGACAAAACTAACTTTCGCATGGTGTTTCAGGGCCAAGTAACATAGCTGTATGAAAATTTGACCATACATAGAAAGAACTGCTACACTTCGTACAGTACATACTGAAAGAATTACGCAATGAGACGAATAGAGATGACACTTTTATTCAAAGACAGTAATTGCACTGAACTCCCCGACATTTATAATGGTAACTTCTATACTATACTGAACCAGTTCTTTCTATGTATGGTCGAAGTTACATCGAGCTATTTTACTTGGCAGGGAGACGTCATGCAAAAGTTACTTTCGGCCTTAAATTTGCACACCAGTGTATTTTCAGTAGCTGATGCAACGCACTTTATTTGTATATTTCATTTTTATTCATTTGATTTCTGCGTCAGCGACCAAGATCGTAGCACACCCCGTAAGAGAAAAAACCTTAGTAAAATAAATTGAACTATCAAATTACAAAATAAAAATAGTGCTGAAAATAATGACGTTGGTAATGATGGTCAAACAAATGGGAAACCGCCAGCCATGGACTTTTAGTCGATACCGTTCCGGCTTTTGCCAAGGATGGTTTGGAAAGACAATGAAAAAACTTATGTGATTTGGATCAGCTAAAAAACCCTGTATTCACTTTACCTCAGCAGAATTCACACTTCCCAACTCACTTTAGTGGCATATCGCTTTAATATTCTAATTACCAATATGTGAGGTACTTCTACATGAACGGCGTGCAGACTGCCCCAAACACTTCAGTTGTAACCTCATGAAACAATTAAGCAAACCCGAAGTATACATGTAGAGGAAAGAAGTACTTCAGGAAGAGAAAAGCATTCAAGTTACGTGTGAAGACCTCCTTTTGTCACCAGCTACTTTCAAGTCTTGGAGGTGTGCAAAGTGGATCAAATGGCTCTAAGCACTGTGGGACTTAACATCTGAGGTCATCAGTCCCCTAGACTTAGAAACTACTTAAACTTAACCAACATAAGGACATCACAGGATTCGAACCTTTGACCGTAGCAGCAGCGCGGTTCCGGACTGAAGCGCCTAGAATCGCTCGGCCACAGCGGCCGGCACCTTGGTGATGTATTTTGAGTATGTATATTGCAGAGCGCTGCACACTCTTTTGAACAGTAACTGAAGATATGGTCTAAGAGATTTTGCGAGTAGACGTAGATGTATCAGATTTTCACAGTACTCAAGTTGCGTCATATTTGAACTGAAACTTGAATCTTTGAAGATATTTACAATCCTCATCGTCGCGGTCTGACAGCTGGAACCGCTGCGTGTCTAAGATACATACGTCAAAGAAACAATCGCACACGCACCCACCTACCCACACACACACACACACACACACACACACACACACACACACACGGGTCTCGGAGTCAGCTCCTGATTACGAAGTTGGCGAGTATCGCAAAATGAAAGTACTCAAAGTACAAAGTGTCACTGTGTCGTAGGTGCACACAGTAATATTCTAATCCTAGGGGTAGCTGCATTCCATGTCTTTTTTTTCTCTCTTTATTTTTCATTCCCTTTTCTGACAGGAGACGGGCGGCCCGCTGGAAAGCTCTTGGCATGTTGGGGCCTTTGTATAACAGGAATTTATTTTATTTCCATTTTGTTGACATTTCTCTTACTGATAACTTATATAGTAACTTACAAACTAGCTTATTTTCCGATTCCAAGTTTATTTTGTGGTCGCAAAACAAAATTGGTATGACATATCAGCAGGAGATCGTAGATACATGCTTTTCACGAAGTGGAATCTGCCTCTTCATTTCGATAAATATGGCAGACCTTGAATATTTTCTCCGTGATGAATGTTCCATATCTGTAGCCACAGTTTATATAAACGATGTAGTGCACTCGTTAATCCTTGACCTTCCGCTGTTACAGGCAGATGATAGAACCGAAGCCATAACCCTAAGAGAAGAAAGAGTACGGAGTATTTAACGCAGGGATGTAGCTCTTAGAAAGATTTGTGCTGACTGGGTGCTGCATTTGAATAGAAACACAAACACAAATTCCTCACCAATTTTTGGACCATTTTATGAAGAATCTAACTAATTTGTAAGCCGATTTGTTGCTGTGGATGAGACGTGGAACTACCGTTTTTCGCGGAAACGAAACAGTGATCCGATGGGCAATAGCTGATATCCCAGGAGAGAAAACAAGTCCATTTAGTCTGCAAGAAAGGTTTTGGTGAATGTTTCTGAGGCTGTTCTTATTGATTTCCTAGTAAATAGTAAAAATAAATAGCTAATAAAACGCATGTGCTATCGACAAACTAAAGGAAATAATACTCGTGAGGAGGCGTCGAGTGCAAGAGACAGGTATAATCTCCCAGCAGGACAGTGCACCTCTCCACAAAAGCCAACATGAAAACTGAGGCTTTTTAAGTACGAATTGCTGAAACATTTATCATATTCACCAAATTTGCCATCCTCTAATTTCCACATATTCTCACATTTCAAGAGAACTGCAGCTAAAAACATTTTAAATGCACTGAAAATGAAAACGGTGTGACAACCCCTTGTTTCCGTGGGACGGGTCAGATTAAGTCACAACGATGATGAATCTCCCGATTTCTCGTCCTGTGTTAATCACTTCATCCCTGAGTAACATCGACACCTAACGCTATCAATTATTTGTTGTAAATATTATAATCTGTGTCGGCCTGTATAATTTTTGCTCTGTACGGTTTCCTTCAGTACCATCAAAGTTTTCTCCGAATATCTTAATACTATCCTATCATTCCTTCCCTTCTTCTAATCAACGTTGCCCACATATTCCTTTCCCCGCCGATTCCTCATTTCTCATGTGATCAGTCAACTTAATTTTCACTACTTCTTAAACGCTACGACTCTCCTGTTTTCCGGTTTTGCCACAGTCCATGAGCCACTTGCATACTATGCTGTGCTCTACATGTACATTCTCTGAAATTTCATTCTCAGCGTAAGGGTAACGTTTGATATGAGTAGACATCATATAGCAACGAATGTCCTTTTTCCCTGTGCCAATCTGTTTCTTGTATCCTCCGTTCTGTGTCTGTCATACTCTATTTTCCTTACAACATAACACGATTCCTTCACTTTTTCTCCACTGTGGTCCTTAATTTTTATAAGAGGTTTTTCACGATTTTCCTTTCTGCTACTCTGCTGCTCTTAGGTTTACTGTCAGTTCGGCACTTTCTACAATTCTTCTTCACTTTCACAGAGAACAGCAAAGTCATCAGTCAATCTTGTCGTTGATATCGTTTCACTCTGTATTTTAATCCCACTTTTGAAACTACTCCGGAATACAGGTGCAACAGTAGTGAAGAAAGTACGCGTCTCCACTTCACATCGTTTTTAGAGCGGACACTTCCTTTATTTATTTGTTTATTTCTTTATTCATCCAAGGATTGTCTAACAAATATAGGATTTGTCAATATAAAACAGAGAAAATCAAAAGGCCAAAATATAAATCACAGAGCATACATAACATGCCTTATGAGGATAGGACACGTAGCTCATGCGGATAGGACAGGGGGTCGGCCGTTGTCTCAGCGGTCGAGGGAAACCACGGAAAACCCAAATCACGATTCTGCTTGTTCCCTCTTGGTTCTTTTACATATTATACATCACACATCTTCCTATACATCCCAAATGTATTTTCATGTGACTTCCTAAGACATTTCATCACTTACATTGTCGAATGGTCTTTCTAAGGGGACAAAAGCAATGAAAATGTCCCTGTTCGTCTCGCGCATTGCTTCCATTATCAAGCTTAATGTCATAACTGTCCCTGTCGTCCCTTTACCTTTCCTAAGCCGAAACTAATCGGCAGCTACTAAGCCCTCAGTTTTATTTTGACTCTTTGGTATACCTTTCTAAACAGAATCTAGCATGGATGCATTCTCTGTAAAAACTGAGTTTACAATAGTCCCCTCCTTTACCATACTGTCTTACTGATTCTTCTTCCGAAATTTCCTTTTTTTGTCACTTAGTCAGCATGTTACTCCCCCCTGTAGAACTTCCCATTATTCTTTCTGACTATTCGTTCTTTGCTGTCTTTATTTTAACGAATTAATTTTTAAATTATCCGTAAGTTATTTTTCACCCCTCTGTGTGTTGAATGTATCCCTCTTACGACTTTCACTTTCTAGAAAGACCACTTGACTTTAGTTTCCCTTACATCTTATTCATTTTATTTCTAGATTACTTATGTTGTCGTATACTTTTATTTTCTGAATTTTCTGCTTTTGTCGATCAATTGAAGCACTTTTTCTCTTACCCGAAATTTATTCAGAGTTATCTCACATGTACCTTCATTTGTTTAATTCAGCTGTTGTGATTACTTTTTTTTATCAACGCAGCTGCTTACTCTGACATTCGCTATTGCTGTTTCTACAAACTCAGAGAACTTTAAGCGCACATTATCATTACTCCCACTTACTTGAACATTATTACTTCCTAACATTTGTATAAGAATACATAGTCTGGTCAAACACAGCTGCGGATATGCGGCTTGGAAATTAGAAAACCTCTTCAACAGTATGAAAACCCTTTTTATTGGGCTCCCGTAATTTTGGAGCTCAGTTAAAAGAATTTTGATACAACTGAAGCGGTTATTTTTTATTAGACTCCAATAAATTACTGGAATCCAGTAAAAATGACTCCAATACAGCTGAATCGGTTTTCTAATTTCCAAGGTTCCTGACAATTATTGTAAACTTCAGCCTACTCGTCATTTTACTATTATCTGATTCTCTCCCTATTCATGGAAACTTTTACGATCCTTCCGCTAATTTCTAGACATCTGTCTCACCATGATGTAATCCAGCTGCTATCTTCCTGTGTTTCCTGACCTTTCACAAGTATCAATCTAACTCTCATTATTTGAGGGTGCGTTTCTGATTACGAGCTAAATTTTATTGCCGTATTCAAGGAGTCTCTCTCCTGTTTCATTGTTGTGGAAATAATAGATGGGTATTTTGTAGATATTTCACAATCGCATTTCGTTCACTGAAAAAACATGTGACATTGCTCTACATGCATTTGTAAGAAAAAAACTGTTTTATCGACAGGCCGAGAAACGGGATTTGTCATCATGGTATCACATCGAGTCAAGAAGGCTAGGAGAGTTTTCCTGCTAGAAAGAGCAGGGTAGCAATTGTTAGCATTTCACGTAGCCATTTCTCTCCTGTGCCAACCTCTTAATCTCAAAATAGCACTTGAAACCACGATCTAAATTATTTGTTGGATGTGTTCCAATCTCAGTCTCCCTCTACAGTTTTTACCCTCTACGGCTCCCTCCAGTATCATGGAAGTCATTCCCTGATGTCTTCACAGATGTCATATCATCCCGCCCCTTCTTCTTGTCAGTGTTTTCCATATATTCTTTACCTTGCCAATTCTGCGGAGAACCTCCTCATTTCTTACCTTGTCAGTCTACTTAATTTTCAACATTCTTCTGAAGTAACATATCTCAAATGCTTCGATTCTCATCTGCTACAGTTTTGCCATAGTCCATGATTCACTACCATACAAAACTGTGCTCCAAACATACAACTCAGAAATTTCTTCCTCCAATTAACGCCTATGTTTGATACCAGTCGGCTTTTTTTTCCAACTCCCTCCGTCTGTCATGTGTTATTTGCTGCCTAGGTAGCAGAATTCATTAACTTCATCTACTTCGTGATCACCAATCCTGATGTTAATTTTCTCGCTGATCATATTCCTACTACGAGTACTTGTTATTACTTCTTCAGTTCAAGAAATGCGCGGGAAAACGGGTTAACCCACAGTATTTAGAAATCAAGACAATTGGGTTGTGTAGATGAGGCTGGAAAAAAGGGTATCAAACTATTATTTTTAATGGAAATCCGTACAGTATGGACTCGTTATTGTTTCTGATCTGTCATATCCTTTATAATGGAACGTAGCTTGAGAAATAGTAATTAATAAAGAAGAAAAATAACACGTGAATATTTCTTTTTTACGTTATCAGACATCCACAACCACAGATTACCATTAACTGTAGATGAAAGTACTGTAAAAGGGAAAATTGGTGATAACACATAACGTATGGCTCAAGTAGCCACTATCATAGCCTGATGTCGCTAAACAACGCATCCATTGATGAAACCAATGGCCATAATAGAATTATAAGTTTTTGAATATTCTGAGCCCATTTTCAGATTTTCATAGACAGTACTAACCGGTTTAGCCAGGAAGTTCAGTTTTGTTTCTAGCTCTTCCTTTTTCTGACCGTTTTTCGCACATGAAATTTGCATCTTAAGGTGATGACGAACTTGGCAAATGCCACTACGTGGTTTCGAAAAGCCAATATTGAAAATCTGATAAAATATTTTACAGTACATGCTAGGAGGTTCCTAATTGCTGTATTTGCACTTATCTTGATAAAGACTGTACACCTTGCCAATGCTTGGATCTGCACACAGATACATCATGTTGGGATTCTTTTTCCTGGAATAGTGACTTTACTGCGTAGGAAAAATATGTACCCGTACATGAGCCAATTTCTGGTCCGCTTCGCTGCATTTATTTAGGTGATTGTTACGTCCCCCCCCCCCCCCCCCCCCCATCGCTTATCCACATTAAATAAAATATTTAGCTTTCAATATCGTGTTACATATAAATCTGTCATTGCGAATGTACGTCTAGTATTTTGTTGCCTAATGAAACAGAGAGACTAACTTCAGGAGCTCCAGATGTTTTCTTTTGTTGATTTACATACGATTATACCAAACATTGCTATCCAAGCTTTCTTACAAAAACCGGAAGTCTACTTCACCTACGCTAACCTTATAGATGTTGGCTGTCTGCCGCCTTCTCCTCTCTCGATCATCAGTATACCTCCTCTTGATAGGATTTATATTCACACATCCAAATGTATAAGAATTTTAAAGATCATTGTTACTTAGATTTCGGAAATCACGAAACTACTTCTCCCGTGTACCTGCAGATACAATATCGAAGCATTTTCTCGCATAGCCTCAACCTGAACCTAGTGATTTTGCCTTTCTCACTACACTCTTATAATTACTGTACTCTTAACCACAGTTTCGCTACTTATTCTCAATTTCTTGTGGACTCTTTCGATAATTTCCATTGATTTTCCACACTTTCTTCAACGTTTCCCATTTCTACGTCCACCATGTTCACTATTTGTATCCTGTACTGAATGTACCAACTGAACACTTCAGACACTCACTTCATTAATCTAGTTTAATAAAGTGATTAATGTTACATATATATTACGTATTACACAACACATATTCTTCGTTTTATTAATTCCAACATAATCTACCTCAGCCCCGAGCTCTTTTCAAACTATGGTTAATTTTGTATTGTCTGTTTTCCATATGGCACAGTATTGGCTATCCTACTACACAGCTGTTCAGCTTCTTTCCGCTGGAGGGAGGCCGGAAAGTAGCGGAAGGTTAGCCCGTTTTTGGCATTATACAAATCATATCTAGCGAAATGCAAGAAATTCTCTGCGCTGTATTTCATCCTAATGTGATGTTTATGGGTGAGATCAGTGTCAGTTTCAATAGTTCCTGTACCCAACAACAGTTCTCAGCGCTTATCCCTAAGTTTTTACATTTGAGAGTTAGCCCCCTCTTCCGCACATGTCTTCAGTTTACTCTTAATCTATATTTTGTCCTCATTAGACTGTTCTCTTCATTATACTGATCTTGTAATTCATCTTCACTTTCACTGACGATAGCAGTTTTATCAGCGAATCTTATCATTATTATCGTTTCACCTTGAATTTTAATTCCACTTTTGAACCTTTCTTTTATTTACGTTACTGCTTCTTCGATGTGTAGATTGAACAGTAGTGGTGAAAGACTACATCCTTGTCTTCTCCCCTTTTGAACCGAGTTCGTTCTTGGTCTTCTACTCTCATTGTTCCCTCTTGGCTCTTGTACATGCTTATAATACCAGTCTTTCGCCATAGCTCACCCCTATTTTTCTCAGACTTTCGAACATCTTGCAGCATTTGACATTGTCGAATGTTTTCTCCAGGTCGACAAATCCTATGAACGTATCTTGATTTTTCTTGAGTCTTGCTTCCACTATCAACCGCAACGTCATAACTTCCTCTCTGATGCCTTTACCTTTCGTAAAACCAAACTTTTCCATTCTTCTGTATACTAATCTTCTAGAATATTGGATGTGTGAGCTGTTAAGCAGATTTGTAATAATTCTGGAACTTTTCGGTTCTTGCTGTCTTCGGAACTGTGTGGATAGTAATTTTCTGAAAGTCAGATGGTATATCGCCAGATTCATACATTCTACACAACAATGCCATTAGTTGTCTTGTTGCTACTTCCTCCAATGATTTTAGAAATTCTGTATCCCACTTCTTTGTGCATTGACTCTTCTGAACAGTCTCTTCAAATCCATCCTACTCTTCATTACTGCTAAATTGTGATCTGAGTCTGGCTCTGCGTATGTCTTGTAATTCAGTGTCTGCTTCATTCGATTGTAAGTCTACCAAAGTTCTTTTAAATTCTGAATCTAATACTGGATCCCTGTCTCTTCTATACTGACTCCTATTTCTTCTCCTTTCACGTCATCAGACAAGTCTTTCCCCTCATAGAGGACTTGGATGTTTTCTTTCAATCTACCTGCTCTCTCTCCTTTGCACTTAACTGTGGAATTCCCATTGTACTGTACTCTTAATGTTACCACCCCTGCTTTTCAGTGCGCCGAAGATTGTTTTCATTTTCCTATATGCTGAATCAGTCCTTCCGACCATCATAGCGATTTAGATTCTTTCACGTGTTTCATGCAGCCATTTCGCCTTAGCTATCACTTCCTTTTGTATACCTGAATTTCCTTGAACATTTTTGCTTCTTTTTTCCTCGATCACTGAGGTGTTTATTCTGTTACCTGTGGTTTCTTCGCAGTTACCTTCTTTGTACCTTTGTTTTTCTTTCCAACTTCTGTCATTGCCATTTTTAGACATGTCCATTCTCTTTCAGCTGCATACCAAGTTTGCTGTTCCTTAACGTAGTATCTATAGCCTGCGAGAACTTCAAGAGTTCTCTTCATTCTTTAGTACTTCTGCATCCCACTTCTTTTTGCATTGACTCTTCTGGCTGGTCTCTTAAACTTCAGCCTACTCTTCATCGCTACTCTGAGTCTATATCTGCTCCAGGATATGCCTTACAATCCAGTATCTGATATCGGAATCTCTGCCTGACCAGATTGTAATCTAACTGAAATCTTCCCGTATCTCCAGGATTTTTGTAAGTATACATCCTGTTCGTGTCAATCTTGAAGAGAATATTCGTTACTACCAGTTGAAATTTATTACACAATGCCATTAGCATTTCCCCTCTCTCAATCCTAGTACCTAGGTAAATAAATGTCGTGTGACTAGGGCCTCCCGTCGAGTAGACCGATCGCCGGGTGCAAGTCTTTCGATTTGACGCCACATCGGCGACTTGCGCGTCGATGGGGATGAAATGATGACGATTAGGACAACACAACACCCAGTCCCTGAGCGGAGAAAATCTTCGACCCAGCCGGGAATCGAACCGGGGCCCTTAGGATTGACATTCTGTGACGCTGACTACTCAGCTACCGGGGGCAGACAGTACCTAGCTCAATTCTTCTGTAACCCTTTCTTCTACTCCTTCCCCTGCAACAGTTTTCCAATCCCCGATGACTATTAGATTTTCATCTCCCTTTACATATTGAATTACCCGTTCAATATCCTATATATTTTCTTTATCTCATCATCTTCGGCTTGCGCCGTCGGCATATATATCTGAACTATAGTTGTTGGTCTTGGTTTACTGTCGATTCCGATGAGAGCAACCCTATCACTGAACTGTTAACAGTAACTCACTCCCTGCCTTACCTTCCCATTCATAACGAATCCTACTCCCGTTATACCATTTTATGGTGCTATTGATATTACACTATACTCATCTGACAAGAAATCCCTGTCTTCTTTCCATTTCACTTCAGTAACCCCTACTATATCTAGAATGAGCCTTAGCATTTCCCTCTTCAGAGTTTCTAGCTTCCTTACCACGTTCAAACTTCTGGCATTCCACGCCTCTACACGTAGGACGTTACCCTTTCGTTGGTTATTCAATCTTTCTTTCATGGTCCTCCCGGAATCTTTTGCCAATGGTAAGAACATTGTGACACTTTTTCAGTTACAGGCCACACGTCCTGTGGATACACGTTATGTGCCTTTAATGCAGTGGTTTCCACTGCCTTCTGCATCCTCATACCGTTAATCATTGCTGACTCTTCCGCCTTTATGAGTAGTATCCCATCCAAGGGCAAGGGGCAAGACAGTGCCCCGAACAAATATCCGCACCTCCGCCGTCTTTGACAAGATCGCTGACTGAATGAGGGTGACTTCGTATGCCGGAAGTCTACGACTGCCACTGCTGATGAGTTTTTTATTTAAAATACAAGCTGCGGCGGGGTGCGAACAAGGGTGCGAGAGAGTTTTGGTTATTAATCACATACACAACCCCTCTTTTTTATGTTATAGATCAGAGAGGGCAGGAGTCGTGCTTGGAGGCCTGGCCACGGTATCCCCATCTCCTGACAGGATAAGGGAGAGGCAGCTGGAAGGAAACATTGTACTTTTATGAGATTCTTTTTTATTTACGTTTAAATCCCAAGAAAAAGATAATCACTTACGAAAAAGAAAGGGAGGCAATATAGGGCCGAAATCACATCCTCGTTTCCCGTGAAAGTATGTAATCCTCACCCTTCGTGGGTGCCCTCCGCATGTCGTCTTCCATTAGGGGTTCCAATAACGCTTCTGCATCCGGTCCGGACGATCCACCTCCGTTTGCATCTGTCACAGAATTTCTTCTCCTCTCCGATTGTCCGTCAGCGTCCCAGTGAAAAGAAGGCGGTAATGCTACAGAAATCCATCAGCAATGTCTTGTTGTGGCGTCAAAGGCCATCATCACCATCATGCAGCACTGTGATCAAGGATAAGCGATTAGTCGCATATCCCCTGGACACATGATGCATGTAAATACGTTCCATCGACGTTGTCCAAGCATCGAGGACGGATCGAAAATACCTCCAATCGACGTCTCGTCATCGATAAAATGCACGCCTCAATCCGATGGACTTCCGCTTGACGCTTGGGTGATGGGACCCTGGAGGACAGGTCACGGAGCACCATGTTGTAATAATCAAGTGTATCTCGGAGCGATCTCGCTTTTTCCTTGCCATTCGTTATGAAAGCTCTTCGTATCGCCGGTTTTGCACATTGCTGCGTCCATGAAAGAACCGTACGGTGCATCGGCAGACGGCAAATGCTTGTCTGTCATGTTTCTTCCATCCGCTGGCGACATTCTGGATCCACCAATAAGGATGAATTAAGTTTCCACGAACTACGGGTCCGCCAGAATCGCTGCCATGGGAGGCATAACGTGCATAAATATGCAAGGTGATGCGTAAAAGCTGTGCGCCAACGTTCAGCGGCCAGTACATGATATCCTAATCCGTCAGAAATACAAATCCGATCCAGCCTGCTCGCCGATCGGCTAGTGTAAAACGTGTAGTCCTCTCGCTGCCCATGGATCTTTCCCATGTGTCCATTAGTGCCATGTCTCGGCAGATCATGTGCAATGCGTAGCAGGAGCCGAAATGAGGGATTTAATCCTTCGGTGACAGAACACAGTAAAAATCCCCTCCTACCAAAATTTTGTCATATCTCCTATGGAATAGGGGAGCAATCTTCTCCAAGTAGAATTGCGCACGCGCCCGTCGATTGTCAGATCCGGAGGGTCCACAGGTGTTGACAATACTAGTGCCGTTCACGGTCATCGTCAAACCCCGAGTCGAAGGGAGATAATCGGGGTCACACACCTGAATCCCTTCCCGGACTAATATCGCTGTGCCGCGTCCCACGTCTAGAGTCGGCGCTAGGTAAGAGTTGTAACCATGCACGTCTGAAAAGGCACCATTGCAGATTTCCTGCACCAGCAGAATATCCACGTCCGTGGCGTAAATCATGTCCCGGAAAGTTGCATCTTTGCAAGCGATCGTGTGATATTACGTTCACTGTTCCCACCTTATATGCTTGGTCCGCTGTCGTTGTAATGCTCGTGTCATGTCATTGTGAACTCCAAAGTCTTTAGTCCACTATTCGTGCTCAGACGGGGGGCCCGCCATCGGGCTGCCCTCCGGTGTTTTCGTTCTGTGGTGTGCATCCTAAAAGTGAGTCGTCATCAATTGGGGGTGCCAATCCCTGTATATTTTCGACTGATTCTGCCCACTCGCATTGGTGATCAATCCCAGAAACGCCTTCTGTTGCATTTAGATGTAGCTGCTGGGACACTACCACTGACTGCTCCATCGGCAGTACCGGGTCAGTTGGTGCCAATGAAGAGGGACCGTCTGAAAGGCAGGACGTCCGGTCACCATCTGAAGGAATCCTTTCAGCGTCCTCTAAAGGCACATGTTTTATGTCAGACGTTTCTTCGACTCCAATAACTTCCGTGTCCCCTAGGCTAGGGCAGGACATGTCACACGAACTATGGCGACATTTCGGCGATCGTTGTTTGCGCGCCCTGCCCTCTGCCGCCGTAGGCGACGCCTGTCTATGTTCGTCGAGCATTCGTTGGTCCGTTGCTGCCGCCACAGTCTCGATCACCATTTCTACGCCGTGTGCTACATGTGAGGGTGCGGAAAGTTCCTCCCTCATCTGCCGTGATGTGGTTGTAGGGGCATTCTCCGTGTCACCTCCATGTTCCCCTAACTCTGTCTGCTCTTGCATCAACATGTCCGTGTTACGCTCGAAACTCAGCATCACCTCCCGGCGGGCCACCGACACGTACGTCATCGGCAGATGCGTGGGAACTTCTCGCTGTGACGCTTGTCCATGTGGCAGTTACGAGACGCGGGGTTGTATGCACTCCGAGCGGATATGCCCTTCTCCACCACAGCCAGAACATGTGCATGGCTGGCCATCGTAAATCTCAATAAAAAAAATGTATGTGAAATTGTATGGGACTTAACTGCTAAGGTCATCAGTCTCTGAGCTTACACACTACTTAACCTAAATTATCCTAAGGACAAACACACACCCCCATGCCCTAGGGAGGACTTGAACCTCCGCCGGCACCAGCTGCACAATCCATGACTGCAATGCCCCAGACCAGATCGCTCGGCTAATGCTGCACGGCCGTAAATCACAATAGTTCGACATCCTCCACTACACAAATATATGTTCGTTAAGGACGATCTGCACCTGTCGGACGCCGTTTACCACGGGATAGGTGCTAAAACTCACCCAGCGTTCAGGCGTATGACTACCGTTCCATATAGTCGCAACGATTCAATATCCATCGATTCTGGCAATTCAAAGATCCAAATGACCCTCACTCCCAAGCCTGACCGAGCGAGGTGGCGCAGTGGTTAGACACTGGACTCGCATTCGGGAGGACGACGGTTCAATCCCGCGTCCGGCCATCCTGATTTAGGTTTTCCGTGATTTCCCTAAATCGCTCCAGGCAATTGCCGGGATGGTTCCTTTCAAAGGGCACGGCCGACTTCCTTCCCCGTCCTTCCCTAATCCGATGAGACCGATGACCTCGCTGTCTGGTCTCCTTCCCCAAAACCAACCAACCAACCCAAGCCTGAAGGAGCTACTATTACATCGCTGATATGCCTTTCAGAGTGTCGAAATTTAAATCCTCTTTGAGTAACGGCGATAATTCTTTCACACGCAGCTTCATGGGTTATCTAGACGTACATTCTACTGCTTACAATGGATAGGTGTATCCCAATTAGGTCTGCAGCAGGTAAACGAACTTCCTCCCTCAAAAAACGCTCTATTTCGAAAGCCTTGGGTCTGACATATTCGTTGTCAAGCGTAAATTGGAGCGTAGTCTTTTTAAAATTGTGTGCCTTGGCGATCTAGTCAGACAACAACACGCGCGAATATCAGTGATGTAAACACTTCCTCTTCCACGCGCGTCCTCGGCCGGTACAGCAGATCGTGCCGCGCCACTTCCTAAGGCAGACTGGTAGACCACAGGTAACCGTGGTATAACAATGAATTTCGCAAAATGTTCAGGAAGCAAATGTTGTTGCACCTCGGTTCAAAAGAAAGGCACAAATGACGACAAGCAAATGTTAGTAGGGATTCGTGAGTCTATAAAAAGATCTATGCGCGAAGCATACAACTTCAGCCGCGATACCTTAGCAAAAGATCTGGCCGAGAACCCGATAAAATTCTGGCCCTATGTAAAATCGGCAAGCGAATCTAAGACTTCTCTCCAGTCACTCGTTGACTAGTCTGGTGGGGCAGCAGAAGATACCAAAAGGAAAGGCGAAGTTTTAAATTTAGCATTTAAGAAATAATTCGTGAAGAAGAATCGTACAAATACATGGTCGTTTGACCATGGCACACACTCCTAAATGGGCGACTTAGTAATTGTAGTCCCTGGCCTAGAGAAACAGCTGAAAGAGTTGAAAGCAAATAAGTCACTAGTTCCGGGTAGAGCCCCAATTCGGTTTTACAAACAGCAATCTACGGCACTGGTCACTTACTTATCTTGCATTTATCTCAAATCTCTCGCCCAGAGCAAAGTCCCAAACTACTGGAAAAAGCGCAGGTGACTCCTGTGTAAAAGAAGGGTAAAAGAACGGACCCGCAAAATTACAGACCAATAATCTTAACACGGGTTTGCTGTACAGTTCTTGAACACATTCTCATACCGAATATAATAAATTTCCCTGAGACGAGAAGCATCTACCCACGAAAGAGCACAGTTTAAGAAACTATCGCTCGTGCAAAACTCAGCTTGTCCTATTTCTCATATGATATAGTGCGAACAGTGGATGAAGGGCAACAAGCAGATTCCACATTTCAAGATTTCCGAAAAGCCATTGACACGGAGCCCCACTGTAGAGTTTTAACGAAGTTACGAGCATATGGAATAGATGAGAGGTTAGAGAACTTCATAAGTAACAGAAACTCGACGGCGAGTGTTTATCAGAGACAAGCGTCTCGTGAGACGTGGCCCAGGGATGTGTAATTGCACCGCTATTATTCTCTGCGGAAATCTGAGGTTGTTTCTTGATGATGCTGTGGAGTACGGGAAGACGTCGTCGTTGCGTGACCGTAGGAGGGTACAAGATCAATTAGACAAAATTTCTAGTCAGATTGCTATCACAGCGCTTACCAGGCCGTCTCCAGACACATTTTCGGCCTGGATTCTCACTAACTAGAGCAGAATTGTCTTCATTGATGAGTCCCGCTTCGAAATGAGACCCGATGACCGGCGAAGACATATATGGAGACCCCCAGGCCATGGTGAATACCAACCTGACTGCCGCCCCTCCTGTGGCCCGACAGCCAGGAACGATGGTCTGAGCTGCCGTTTCTTTTCATAGCAGGACTTATTTCGTTGACATCGGCGGCACCCTTACAGCACAGAGGTACGTCGACGATATTTTACGACCCGTTTTGTTGCCATTCATGTCAAGCCATACTGAATTTACATTTCAGCAAGATAATGCCCGCTCGCACACAGCAAGAGTTTCTACTGCTTGTCTTCGTGTTTGCCGAACCCTGCCTCGGTCAGCAAAGTCGGCGGATTTCTCCAAAATGGAGAACGTTTGAGGCATTTTGGACAAAGCCCTCCAACCAGCTTGGGGTTTGGAGAATCTACAGACCCAACTAGACAGTACTTGGTATGACGTCCCTCAGAAGGACATCCTACAATTTTGTCAATCAGTGCCAAGCCGAATAACTGCTTGCATAAAAGCCAGAGGTGGACAAAGCGTTACTGACTTTGTAAGTAGCCTGTCTGTATGTTAGCAGCGCTATAGACTGTGTTAATAGCGCTGATTGCGCTCTGCGCCCTTGGCAAGAGATTCTGTCGTTGGACGGACTAGCAGTTAGCGAGAGGATAGGAGAGTGTATGAACATGATTTTCTTAGTCGAGACTCTGTGTTGGTAGGACACGCAATGTAAAGTGAGATGAAATGATGTGTTTATAAGAAAATATTCAAGGAAATGTATGTTAGCCGCGCGGGGTAGCCGCACGGTCTCAGGCTCCTTGCCACAGGTCGCGCGGCGCCCCCCGACGGAGGTTCGAGTCCTCCCTCGGGCATGGGTGTGTGTGTTATCCTTAGCTTAAGTTAGTTTAAGTTAGATTAAGTAGTGTGTAAGCCCAGGGTCCGATGATCTCAGCAGTTTGTTCCCATAGGAACTTACACATATTTCCAGCCGGCCGGTGTGACCGAGCGGTTCTAGGCGCTTCAGTCTGGAACCGCGCGGCCGCTACGATCGCAGGTTCGAATCCTGCTTCGGGCATGGATGTGTGTGGTGTCCTTAGGTTAGTTAGGTTTAAGTAGTTCTGAGTTCTAGGGGACTGATGACCTCAGATGTTAAGTCCTATAATGCTCAGAGCCATTTGAACCATTTTTGAACAAATTTCCAATTTCCAAATGTATGTTAATGGATGTTGGTTCAAATGGTTCGAATGCCTCTGAGCATTATGGAACTTAACGTCTGAGGTCATCAGTCCACTAGAACATAGAACTACTTAAACCTAACTAACCTAAGGACATCACATACATTCATGGCCGGTCGCGGTGGTCTCGCGGTTACGGCGCTCAGTCCGGAACCGCGCGACTGCTACGGTCGCAGGTTCGAATCCTGTCTCGGGCATGGATGTGTGTGATGTCCTTAGGTTAGTTAGGTTTAAGTAGTTCTAAGTTCTAGGGGACTGATGACCTCAGAAGTTAAGTCCCATAGTGCTCAGATCCATTTGAACAATTTTTTTATGTTTAACATACTCGCATTTTATTGGTAGCCGGCAAGGCAAATAAGTACAGAGCAAGGGATAAAATAAACGGTGATCGACCGAGCACGAGGCTATTACAGAGCGCAGTATACGGCCCGGCCGCGGCGCGCTTATCGCAGATCGACCCAGTTGCGCGCCTTAACGAGCGACGCGCCGGCTCGCCGCGGCCTCCCCAGGCGCGCCAGATAACAACGGTAGCCAGGCTTGCGTTCACTCTGTCCGGAGCCGGTGTAGGTCACGTATGGATTAACAGCTATATGTCTATGGGCTGTACAAAAAAATCGTACCGTCATCAGGGCTTTAAACGCAAAAAAAATCCGTTTTCTCGGCACTAGTTTAATCACAGGAGAGTGAAGGGGAACAAATGCAGCATTCCTGCATCGCCGCTCTTGGCAAGGTCCTAGTGGAGGTGGTTTGCCGCTGGCTTCCTCCGACCTGTTATTATTGAAAAGTGGATGTGCAGTAATTGGCCTCTGCATCTGTCAAACATTAATTAATTACCTTCCAGGATAATGAATTAGGATTGAAATGATTACTAAATAATCACAGTTAACTCGGTTTATACCTTTAAAGAAAACGCGTCACAACCAATGATAACATCATTATAGTAAAAACCTTCGTACGTCTCATAAAAGGGTGTGTAATAAGAGTCTATTAATCGCGTACGTGAGATAATTCCAGTAACGAAGTGGTGCCATGGTTGTTGAGCTGTTAGTAGAACAGAAAAATAGTACTCAAGAAGGGAATGTGTTGAACCTGTGCTTAGATTTGCATGCAAGGTGTCATTGAACATCCGTATAAGTCTTCAAAGAAAATCCTGAAGTCATGAAATTCTATAAAACGGCTTTATTGTCCCTATGCACTGCCTCAAGGTTCCGGCTGGATCCCACAATAGTAAATTGTGTGTGGAGGCTCAAGTGGCTGCAGAATCAGTCACAGGAAACACACCAATGACCCAGTCAGCGGCTAAGTGTGAGCCAATCTTAAATCTCTCTCGACCCATATGCTCTGGCAGTGGACCCAGACAGTCAGGACTCTGTCCAAAGAGTAGTAAGAAGAAGTAACTTTGTATCAAGTGCCCACTTAAAGGAAAACTCACATATCCACGTTTTCGCTCTTTACTCTATTCAGAACGGTTGAGCCACTGATCTTCCACGTGCCGACCAGTAAAAATGTTCCCTGGAAAACGCTGCTCCCTTTTCCCTGTGTTATTCTTTAGGCAGTTTACCAGTAAGACGTGTCCTATCATTTAACTCTAAAAAAGAAGGCGCCTTACTCTCTTTCCACCTCTCTCTGTGACCAGTGAGGTGCATCCTCGTCGATACACTCGAGTTTCTCTGTCTAATCTCTAGTTTCTTCATAAGAGTCACTCCTGGAATTTCTTATGTTGCGTAACTTCCTTTTTTTATGAATTCAACGTCCAACATCGTCTCACACTTTCCCAATGTCCCAGAACCCAGGGTTTCCGCTTCATTTTTGAGATAGCATCTATGGTATCTGGCGCTTTCCAAAGGAAACACAGCTTTCTTCGTTATGCGCACAATAGTACCTTCTTGGATTTCGCTAAGAACAGCGTTCCTTCTCATTCTGCTTCTGGGTTGTAAAAGCGGTCACGGCTGGGGGCCTTACGCTACAGATCTTATATGTGTTTTCCTGCGGTGTTTTGGGCGCCCAGCAGTGGCACTATAAAAGACTCTACGGTAGCCAGTGAGCGATTAATCTGCGTGCTTCCTGGCACTGCCTTTCGTGAACCACTCCAAGGTTGGTTGCCTATGTGACTCCACGGCTATGTCACCTCGTCCCAACCTGCTTTCAGGATATTCTTATCTATACGAACTCGGTCGAAAGGGGCCCTGAAGGATCAATCATATCAATTGACTACCACGTCGTTCTCACGCCACAAGCTTCACTGGATGCAGATACGGAGGTGAATGTGTCAGCACTCAACTCTCCCAGCCATTGTCATTTTACATGACCAGAATCGCAACTTCTCAGTCAAGTAGCTCCTCAAGTGACCTGAGTGCACTCTGCTTGCCAACAGCCTTCGGCAGACCCAGATAGTCACCCATCCAAGTGCCAGCCAAGCCCAACAGTGCTTAATTTCGGTGATCTGTCGGGAAACGGTGTTATCACTGCAGCAAGGCATTTGGCTTATTTAAATAAGGTTGGTTCAAATGGCTCTGAGCACTATGGGACTTAACATCTATGGTCATCAGTCCCCTAGAACTTAGAACTACTTAAACCTAACTAACGTAAGGACATCACACAACACCCAATCATCACGAGGCAGAGAAAATCCCTGACCCCGCCGGGAATCGAACACGGGAACTCGGGTTTAAATGAGGCACAAATACTCAAATATAAGAGAAAACGAAGAGTAAATTACAATAGTAAGCTATCTACAATCGCTAGTATTGTTATGTATCACATTTCTCGGTGTCAGTTAATTATTCCAATCTAACTGGTCTTTGCATAAGTATTTCACTTACGTTATGGAACTGTTTCCGAAATACATCAGGTCCAGTGGACGGATCACCATCAACAGTGGTACATGCTTTCACTTCAGGAGACCCTGCAGAGAAACTTGCAATTTCATTCAGGGCTTTGGCGTAAAGAATGGTCATCAGAAACTTTACACCACCACCTCTCCCTCGACGGTCTGAGATATCCAAGCACAAATCATAATCCACCCTCACAGCTTTACTTCAGCTACACAGATTTAATCACCAAAGAAGTTTCAAATCAGCACACTCCACCGCATAGTGAAAATTTGTTCTGAAAACAGTTCCCCAGGATGTGGCTAAGACATGTCTCTGCAGTTCTCGGAGTGCTAGTTGTGCAAGGTATGCAGGAGACTTCTATTAAGATGGAAGGTGGGAATGAAGCACTAGCGGAAGTAATGGTCTGAGGCGGTTGTGGGTCGTGCTCAGTCGATAGAGCACTTCCTGCGAAAGGCGAAGGTCCCAGGTTAGAGTCGCCGAGCGAAGTAGGCGCGCGGTCTGGGGCGCCTTGTCATGGTCTGTGCGGCTCCCCCTCCCCCCCCCCCCCCCCATCCCCTCAGAGGTTCGAGTCCTCCCTCGGGGCATGGGTGCGCGTGTTGTCCACGGCATAAGTTAGTTTTAGATTATGTAGAGTGTACGCCTAGGGACCGATGACCTCAGCAGTTTGGTCCCATAAGACCTTACCACAAATTTCCAATTTCCAAGGTTAGAATTCTGGTCCAGCACACAGTTTTAATGTACCAGAAAGGTTCAGTACAAAACCACCTGCTGTCCGAAGGAGACGAACAAGGAGCACCCGGAATCGAATCTGCATCAGTGGAGTCGGGTGCTTTCGCCGATGAGTGCAAGATTTGTGTGACAATTTTTGATGGTCTTAGAAGAATGAGGAGGCCCTTAGCAACAAAACGTGTCAGCCTTGCAGTTCCCCACTTTCAGCAGAGAGATGAGCAAGCCGTGTTTTGAGCTGATACCATGTTGCACACCTTTGGTCGCTATTGAGGACTGTACAGTATTGTGACAAGACCTTCCAGCCTATCCTGCAGCTCTAGAGTCAACATTTCGGTAAAGGTTTCATCTTTCAGAACGATAATGCACTAACACACAGCACACGCTTCGTGAACAGTCTCCTCCAAATTGAACTGCCTGCTGAATCTGTTGACACGAATAAGATTGGTCACGCTTGTAATCAGTTGAAACCTACTGTTCATCGTTGCAGGACCCCTTTTCACACATTGGATGACCTCAGGAGGTTTGCCGTCGATCAGTTGGACAGTATTGTGCAGCTACTCCTCGACCACATTGTGGGCAGCACGCCAAGGAAGAACTGAACATGTTATAATGCTAGGAGTGTAGCAACATGGTGTTGACAGTTATCCACTAGAGGTTTTGGTTTCAGAGATATGTATTTATGTTGTGTTCACCAAGTAGACTTGGCATCAAGCCTAAATACGAAGAAGGAAGCAACCCCCTACCACCTAAAGTAGTTGCTTTTACGAGGTGGCTTGCTTTCATGCAGCAGCTATACAGGGCCGGTCAGGGTTAGGCAACAGCTAAATAGTAGTATGTGGCAACGCAAATTATATGAAATTTATAACAATATATTAAAAGAAAAATTCCAATACATAACCTGCGCAGTTATACTTAACTTTAGACTGAAAAAAGTTCCATGGCAGTAATTTATAGCTGACTTGCATGGACTGTCTTTAATTCCGGTCTAGTCCCGAATCCAGTGAAATGAACGACAACTATAGTCACTTGTAGAATGTGAAGCTCTTATTAGTGGCGGCAGTAGACACCCTCCTGACAATGGCTTGAGGTACCGTTGATACTGTACGCTACTGTCGCTGTCTCTTGGTCAGAGGAGCTTTATGTGTGCTTACACCCACATCTGGAGAATAGGTGTTCACTTGGGAAATATTTGAGCGACGTATTGCGGAAGTATAACACAGCCCTTATTGCGTTCATCCTCTATGGAGTCTGAACCTAACTATGTTGCGCCACTCTGGTGGCTGGCCTTGCCATGTGGTGCCCCTCTTTGTATGGCTCTGTCTCTTATCTTCTTGTGGACACAGCAATTTTCCGACAGACTGCCTTTATTTTGGTAATTACTTTGTTTTTATTTCGCAATAAAGTAATTGTTTTCATCCCATTAGCATTATTTTCTTGTTTCCTTGACACGAAGCTGACTCACGTGGTGCATAACTTTATTTTAAGCACTTTATGAAGGGATCGGCAGCTAAGTTGCACATTGCTGTGACCATTGAACATGGTCACCTTGCTTCATCAGCACCTGAAAGCGCTACAGTTATGCTAGGGACACTAGGAAAGGTACGAACTGGGTTCTGGACCACTATTTTATTGGATAATTAGGCAAATAAGCTATCATACCCCCCCCCCCCCCCCATGCCCCAACCTTTGGTTTATGGTCTCCCTCCCGTTCCCCTCTAGGCCAACTGCGGCCTTATGTATAAATGTCTGTACTATGATAGTTTATGACCATTATGGCATTATTTATTACCAAGTAAGCATAATTGCCTGACCCTTATATCTCTATTAACTTAATTTATTCATTGCCTTCCCAAATTGGAATAATTTGTGACCCAAATTTAGAACCCAATTAACATAATCTATTACAAAAGATGGAGCCCAAGATGACTGCCTCTACGACTAGTTCACACTCTCTCCCTCTCTAGCCAAAAGTAAACAGGTTCTGCACCTTCACACTCCCTCCCTCTCTAGCCAAAAGGAAACAGGTCCTGGACCTGAAGTATTGTTTCATGATACAATACTGAAAGTGTTGGATGATCCTCAATACCACTTAGCGACTTTTTAAACACAATTACACTGATATTTATTTTGGCAGTGACAGGGTGGAAATGGTTGTATGAGTAACGGATTTTTTTATGCACTCAGGAACGAAGGGGCAATTACAAGGTGTTTATTATGAAACACAGCAGCTCCACACAGTCTTTATTATACAAAACACCAGTCACGAGACCACACACACAGTGTCACCCAGCTGCCAGTGCACGTGTCTCCTGAGCCCCATGTTCCACGTCTGCCAGCCTCACTAGATGTATCGGCCAGCTAACGCAGACCACTATGCATGCATCCTTTGACGCCAAGTGCCGGCTGCCGAAAGTACACTGATAAAGGGGCGCAGTATGCTGTACATAGTATGCTGTCTCCATCTCGTTAGTTGAGTGGTCAGCATGTCTGACTGCCAAGGAGCAGGCCGGGGTTCGATTCCTAGCTGGGTGGGACATTTTCTCCACTCGAGGATTGGGTGTTGTGTTGTTGTCAAGGTCATTTAAGCATCATTGAAGTGGAAGTCGCCCAGTGTGGCCTCAATTTAAAAGATTTGCTACTCGGAGGTCGAACTTCCGCAGGTCAGGACTCGTGGCCTTCGATGCAATACAATCATTTCATAGTACTTTGTGTTCATTTCTGCTGCTAGTGGGGCTGCAGCATTCTGCAGCAGATGGCAGCGCCTTGCCTCACCTCCCTCGCTGTCTTAACGCAGCCCTTCACTCTGGCAGGGCCTCGTATCACTGCACCACCGCCAACAGCCAGTTCGCCAACCCACAGCAAGTGGTATCTCGCCTCCCTGCAGCCAGCAACAAGTAGTGTCCAAAGCTGTCACCCTCTCGTCTCAAGTGGCTACATTTCTTATGTTAATATATGCCGGGAATTTCAGAGTAACACATGAATTTACAGACATGTAATCTGAGAATTATTCTGCGGCTGACGGCGAACTGAATGTACGATCAGGACTAATTTATTATTAGGCAGGCATTCCTTTAATCATTCTGCAGGACCACTCACACACTGCGTGCATCTGATAACAGAGTTAACAAGGCGAGAGTTAATTTATGATGACCAGGGAATTTTAGGGCAAGCCAAGGGAAGTAAAGGCATTTAGGCCATTCACATTCGCCCAAATTAAAAGTGGGCAGCAGGATGGCTACGAAAGGTGGTATCAAGGTTGGGCCTTCCACAATCTCCGACCGCCAAAGGCCACAGGATTGCCCCGTGTAATTGATGGACATTATGTGCAAATGTACGAGCCCATATTGTCCCTCCACCCTCCCTCCCCCACTCCTGTAAGAGTAGGAATTTGGAAGATACGTTTGCAGGCATGTCACATTGTCTGGTGTAAACAGATACATCGTTCTGATAACAAACAATTGTGCCCACTCAGCCAGAACCCCGCCCTGCACTTGTGCAGGTAATCTCAACAGTCGACTGAGTTCTCATGCTTCAAGTCTGCCCCAGCTCCATCGTCCAGCCAGACGGATATGAGAGGACCTCCACCAGCATCCTCAGATATGCCGACGCCGCATACATGCACGCACGACGCGCGATGGTGTATTGCCTGCGAGACTCGCGTTTATACTGTAGCACAGATTTCATCTCCTCCATTAACAGTATAGCCTATCGCCAACTGTCCATTGTATTTTCAGCTTATTGCTTAAGATAGTAGCAAATTCTACATTGCTTAGTATGTTTTGTATTTTAAACAGCATAAAACAGAGTGCAGAATCTTCATTGATGAATCTTCTGCATACACTAATCGAGCGAAATATCGTGATTATCCCACGCTTTGGGAGCAATATTGTCTGGTACACGTGAAAGGATATATAAAATACTGTGCGTAAAATGAATCTTTTCCCACGTAGATATAAATACCTGTTCTGGGACAATTACCATACAAATATACGAACCTCGTTACTCCAATGTGCGAACAAAGTCAGCAGATATAGTCGTAACTCTCGAGTCGAAGGACTGTTATAAGGCGTTAAAATTTACAATAGATAACATTGGATGTTCCTTAAGGTGTGTGTCGGTGTGTACATTAATCGACATCTCTGCTCCATTTGCGTCGAAAGAATGATTGCCGCTAACCTCCATTTTTAGCTCTAATTTACCGCCGTGGTCATTCCTCGAGACGTGTCTGGGAGCATGAAATATTTCAGTTGGGACTTATTTCCTTGGACTGTGTCAATAGTGAAACACCTCCGTGATATACAGGCCCCTTTTGTAGCGCCCACAAACAAGAGCTTGTTTCGCATATAAGTTATGTTCTCTGGCTAAACGGTCCCATGACAAAACACGCCACATCTCGTTCGATCTTCTATTAATCTCCCTGGAAAGATCCCTGACTGATTAGCAACATTAAAAAAATAGGCTAAACATGTGATTCGTAACCCCTTCTTATGTGGTTGGATTCCTTTTCCTTTAATTGCACATTACGCCTGTTTATGCACACACTTCGTCACAGTTACTTAACTTAAGTGTCAACTCCCAATCCCTGTGCCAGTCACCGATACTACAAGGGTCTTCCTGCAATTTGCTACTGCCTTCTTGTAGAAAACTCAACCGTCTGCAAAAAGTCTACATCTAAACACATACTCCGCATGCCACTGTACGTCTATAGCGGATGATATATAGACTAACAGTATTATCGATTTTCTTTCCTGTTCCACTCTCACGTACTGGTGAAAAGAAGATGATGTGTATCTGTAAGCCACAGTATGTGCTCTGTCTCTCTATTCTTATTCTTATTCTCTGGGCCAGATAAAGATTGAGGATGGCATGATTGTTATACAGTCTTCATGAAGGCAGTTTCTTTAAATTTACCCAATAGCATTTCGTGAGATACAAATTATGTTTTTGGACGGATTCCCATTTAAGTTCCCCGGGATTTTGTTTTACATGTTTTGAATGGAGGATACCGATCAGAATCAATCCTAGCTGCCTCATAGAAGCCCTGGATCATTTGTATTCCTATGACTGCTTCGCTGGTCAGCCACAACCAACTAAACACATAACGCGATTTTATTTGCAATTTGAGATCTGCAGTCATAGTCGCATATTACAAGAAGCAACTTATAACTCTAAATGAGTTGCTAGAACAGTGTTGCTTTCGTAAATTAGGTTAATGATGACAGGATGATATGACTTGTTAAGACATAAGGGAATAACTTCCGCGGTACTAGAGGCAGATGTAGAGGATAAAAACTGTAGAGAAGGGCAGAGTTTGGAATACATCCAGCACGTAATTGTGAACGTAGGTTTTAAGTGCTGCTCTGAGTTGAAAATGTTGCCACAGGAGAGAAATTTGTAGCGGGCCGCATTTAACCAGTCATAGAACTGATGACTAAAGAAAAAAGAACTGTTTTACTTTGCAGAAGGGAGAGCAAACTCTAAAATCCTCGAGTCAGATGGGATATTGGCTATCAATAAATTCAAATAGGCGTCCAGTCAGTGTGGGTGGTCTAACACTCAAGAGCTCCTTTTGTACCATAATTAATTCCCCTATCAGACGGGTTACAGCAGGATAATAAATAATCCTGACCCCAATGTGCATTTTTATTCCAGCTTGGAAAAAATCTGGTAAATATACAGATTGTTCCAGTACCCCCAACCAACAGGACAGTTGTGATTGAATTTCCCGCCATTTCCCACCAACTGGACAACTGGCCTAGAAGAGTAGTGGGGTGAGAATGGGTGAGGGAGGGAAAGGAAGAAGGGGTGATAGAGATTTGGCAACAACGCATACTGTGCTGAAAAGGGCAAATGATCCTACTAATGTACATCACCCTGGGGAACTAATGTTCAATATTAATTATCCGATGATCACTTTGTCACGAAGGTCTAAGCATGTTAACCATGTGAACGGTTACGTCCATAAACAACATGTTAAACATTTTTCTGCTAGCATGTTAGCACAATAATTCTCACTGTGCAGTCCTGAAACACACATATTGATGGCCGAATGCAGAATGTTTCACGTACATAGCTTCACATAGTAGCTGTGCAGTTTGCCAGCTCGCTACAAGTTGTTGATGTAACGCGTGCGAACTAGCTACTGGTCGAATCATTGTCCTATACACCCTCCTATAGACACACAAGATAAAAAATCTAAATTTGCAAGTACATTTCAAATATTAACGTAAAAGACAGCAAAATCAGAGAATACAATGTTACAATAGGTGAAATAATAGGGCTACTTAACTGTCTCTCTGTCTTTAGATCTTCAACCATCAGGTTGGTTAGCAGCATTTTGACATGAACTTCTGTCTTCGGCCTTCATCTTGAGAGTGGTATAGGTAGTACAGCTGGTATTCTCGGTGCTCTGATTGATATATTCTAGTCGCGGTCTGCGTCTTGTATTTTTTACCTTCTACTGTAGCCTTCAATGATACCACCAAGTCTCAGCAGATGGCCGACCCATGTATCCCTTCTGTGTTTGGTTACCTGTAGGTCACAAGGCTTCTCTTGTTCCACTCCGTGGAGCACCTCTTCGTTTGATATCATGTCTACCCAGGGTGTCTTGAGTATTCTGCGGTAGCTGTTATTTTAAGTGTTTTTTTTTTTTCGCTTCTCCGAATGACCATGTTTTACTTCCTATATCAGCACACTCCGAAAACGCCTAAACGCCTTGGTGAGGTTTTTCCTCAGGCGTTTGTCTATGCTGCTAGATGTGGAAAGGTTTCTTTTCTTGATAAAAGTAACTTTTGCCTGGTGGACTCGGCTTGCAATATTCTTCCTACCCTTCCGTCTGATGTAATTTTACTCCCTAGGTAGCAAAGGAATCGACAATCTCCAGTCACTCATTTTAAGTGAGCAATTGGTAACGGAGGTCTTGTTTCACTTTCATTAATTTTCGTACTGTCGGAAGAGCTGAGGATGTTTTCCATACAGCCCAGCATCGCTTCTAATTGTTCTGAACCTTCTCTTAACATTGCGACGTCATGAGCAAATTTCGGCATTTTATTTACTTACCAAGAATTTTAATTCCTAGCTACACACTACCTTCATCTACTGCCTTCTGAATGTATCCAATGGGCACGACAGGTGAGACTGAGCAGCCCTGTCGAACACCCTGGTAGGTTCTTGATGTTCTCCACACCTTATCACAGCCACCTCTTCTCTATACAGACTTTGCATTATTCTTCTGTCCTTATACTTTAGGCCAATCTCTCTCAGCATCTTAAAAATCTGTCGCCAGTCTACCATGTCAAATGCTTTTTCTGTGTCAATGAAGGCAATATATGTGTCATAACCCTTCTTCGGAATTTTCTCAAGAATTAATCGTAAGCTGAGAATTGCTTCTCGTGTGCAGGCACCTCTTCAAAAGCCAAACTGGTCGTCTGTGATCATTGCATCTATCCTGCAGCCTTGTATCCACCTTATAATGGTAGAGGACAAGATCTTCGAGACGTGTATTACCAAACTGAGGGCCCTATGTTCTTCATATGTATTTGCTTTTGGTATTGGTACTGTAATCCATTTTTTAAAAGTCTTTTGGGAACATCCCGGTTTCGTACATAACTTTCATGAGACGGAATAGCTGTTCTCAAGTAGCTTTGATGACTTCTGCTGGTATATCATCAACTCCAGTGGCTTTCCCATGTCTTAGCTGCCTGACTGCAAGGTCGAACTCATCGCAAAGATATAGTCTGCCTCCTCTTCCGAACCGATTTCCTCAGCGTTCTCGAGTTCCAGATCTCCACTATTTCCTGCAAATATTTTTTCAAGGTGTTGTTTCCACCATTCTGATATATCTTTCTGCTCATATAACATTATTCGATCTTCATTTCGGACTCCACGGCTTTTTATCTGTCTGGTTCCAAAGAACTGTTTAAATGATTTATAGGCAGATTCCAGCTTACCTACCGTCATTCAACTCTTTACATTGGTCCTTCAAGAACTGTTGTTTAGCCTCCTTTGTTTCTCAGCTGACTTCATTCCTCAATGTTCCCTTTGTTCTTGCTCAGTGTTGTCTTGTTTCACATTAAATCTTAAATTTAGTTTTGTTTTATGCTTTCTATAATCGTCTGTTTAACTATAAGCAGTATAACCATAAACAAGCAAAAATTATAGATTCTGTTTTACGAGAATGAACTAAAGTAGGGATTCCCAAAGACTGCCAAAAGTTCCTAAAAGGTGAAATTTTTCAAAGTGAATCATTAACATACTAACAACTTACTCTGGTGAAAGTAGACATTTTTGGAATCAGAAACATCTGGACTACAAGGTCATGATACTGAATTTTGGAAACAATCTCTATTTAAGATTTGAACTTTATGGAACAAAAATTTTGAATATGAATAAATTTTTAAATGGAAATTCCTTGGAAGAAATAAAATGTTGTGGAGAAGGGAAGAATAAGGTCTTTAAAATGGACTAACTACTTTTAGAAACAAACAACTACCTCCTCACTGAAAATTTCACCTCCACATGTTTTGTACAAATTGTAAATCATGGAGTTACTAATGATTAATACATCCGAACAAAATAAAGTAGGAATAAGCAATTGGCTATTTTTTTAAAACTGTGCTGTTTGCGAAACGAGATTAAATGAAGCAAAAAGCGTTATATTAATATCAGGAGTGGTGTAAGAACAAGTTGAATAGTCCCAGCTTTTTCTGTTACAATGCCCCCACCAAACTGGATTAAACAGATGAATAATGGGAAATAGCTAACTGGATAATACAATAAAAAAGAAAAATTACTTACAACGAACATGTAGTACAGTCAGCACATATCAAATTCTGTAATGGCCAATAACATTTATACATATTGCATATTTTTATAAATCATATGAGGCAAATAGTGGATGCAGGGCTGACTACCATCATACAAAATGCCATATTACAAAATTTGAGCACTGTAATAATAATATAATACAGACATAACATTATTTTTAAATTTTTAGCAAATTTTTATCATTTTATATTTTTTCAATGTTGAAATTTTTTCATTAAGAGGGCAGAAAGTGGTTTTTATGGTTCACATATCCACATAAAAGAATCACACTTTCTATTAATTGTACTGCACTTGCTAAAGTATGTTGATCTATCTCTTCAGGCGTTCATTTCTGAGCACAACCACCAGCATCTATTAGGTCTTGCAAGGAATTCTTTTAAGTCCCCATTTGCACTGCCTTCACATTAATCAATGTCCTATTCAATTACTTGATAAAGTAACAAAAAAGAGTTCTATTAGCAATTGTCATTATAGATTACAATTGTAAAAACATTAAATCTTTCTAAAAAAACAGACAATGTCTGCTATATTTTTTCAGTTTAATATAATGTATAAATGAAATGGATGGAAGCTGTACTGGATACCCAAATGTTCTCACAACATCTGTAAACTAAAGAATTTCTAAATCTATTACCTTCAATATTAATGGAACCTATTGTTAATTGCTGACAGATTTCTTTACATTTTTCTAACTAGTGATGCTAATTATTCACAGTCATATTTTTCATAACATCTTAAATCATTAGTACAAACTACCTCAATGACAACTTCACATTGCACAGGAGCCGAGTACTTCTGCATTGTGAAAACAAACACACAGCAATAAACTGTGAAACAAACTGTTAAATAATGAATGGTTAAGTGAACTGTTCAAAAATTAAGATTTCATTCAGTAGTTTCAAATAACTTTGTTGCTCTCCTTCAGTATTACTGTTATTTTTCTTAAATTGCTAAACTTTTTAACCATAGTGCCACAATTTTTACATAAATCTCTCAAAATTTAGCCTCAAATTACATACATTTTCTTTCACAGCAAATACAAGTATCATTTCTCTCCTAGATCACCACATCTGAACGTTTATTCATATCTGTTGTGAAATATATGTCTGTATTAATTTCTTCTTTATTTTACTCACAATCTGCCAATTGATGAAGTGGATTTGAAAGGTGGCTGCATAAGCCAACTTTTTTTTCTGGCAGTGTTATATTATTTAATTACCCTGTATAATTTACACAGACGACTTTTATGTTTCTGCTAACATGATAATATGTACTAAGGGTGTGAATATATTTATTTTGTGTGTCAACCAGCATCCTTCCTATATCCCCTCAATTTCCCCAGATAATCTCTGCAATGTGTGAATCTGCAAGTAAGTGTTGCTGCATCTGACAATCAAGGAAGCAGAGATCGTATTGTATGTTCTGGGCTGTGTAGTATCAATACTGATAGCTATCCACAGAGTGGCCCTGCAGTGTTGGTTCCTTACAAATCAGAGCACTTCCAAGCTTTTTTCCAATGAGGGTTAGGAGAAGTTCATCGCTCACTACACTAAAAAAATATGGTCTGTGGACACGACCACCATCACTGGCCTTTTTTTCATTTTTTTTTTCAAGTTATACTGGGGATCCTGTAGCCACCTTGGTAGGACATAATGTCTCATCTTGTATGATTTTGTCATGATTAGAGTCGATTGCTTTTTGTTCATTATGAGAGAATCATTTCATTTACTTTGTGGAATATTTGAGATTACTTTTCTGTTTTGTTTCATTGAGTTTTTCAGTTAATTTTTATGGCCAATGCCTAACCATGTACTTTGGAATAGTTCATGACAAGGGTGACCACGTGCCATCAGCTGTGGGTTCATTTTGACTAATTATGTATTGTCTTATATTTAAGAACAGTGTATCCATTAAATTCATAAAAGCTACAACTTAATTTAGATCGTTTCTTCTGTTTTAATCAAACTGCGATTTTTCAAGGTACAAAGTAATAATGTTGCTAGTTCAGGCTATCCCACTGAACAGAACATCATGCAGAATGGACCACAAATTGACTTCTGTTTTGGTTTGACAATTATAGAATTTATCAGCTTTAGCAAAAGGGCTCTGATTTACCTTTGAAAACCACTCTTGCTCACCACGTATTTTCAACAGTGGCAGAATGAAATGTTTCTTTCCCTAGCTGAGTTAAATACAGGATTATCCTACTTTTAAGTAGTTCTCAGTTTCTTTTGCCCTGTCCTTTAGTTCATCATGCTAGTCTTTTCTCATGTTTTGTGTTTCAAGTATGACTGTTATATAATTAAGGGACTGTAATTTTTTTATTTCAGTATTATTTCATGTATTTAATATGGGGCAATAACCACCATAATAAGGTTGTCATTATCAGTCAGCACTGTTTTACAAATATTCCACCTCATCTCATACTGCCCGTTTCCAGAATTATGGTCTCCCCCCCCCCCCCCCTCCCAGAAGATGAATATTATTAAATTCAGTATGAGGAAGGGAATTTGAAGCATTCTGTAGTGTTAATTAATATCAGACTTTTTATTGGCTGGTACTTCACATGCAGCTGACATAGGCAAGATATAATTTATGTAAACTACTTGTCCCCTGCTATTATTGAGTCAGGGCAAGTACTGTAAGTATGTGGTATACAGTAGATTACATGTCTACTCAGTATAGAATTCAGTTATGGTACTGCAAGTTTGTTAATGGAAGCAGCTTATAATCTGCAGTTAGCAATATGTAGTATGATTTTCATTGGAAAAGAGGGCATTGGCAGTTAGCACTTGGTGAACCCGGCCAAGCTAACATCACACTTGAAGGGAAATAGGTAGCTTTCATTTCACAAAAATTAACTGACTAATGCTACATTGCATAATACTTCCCATAGTCTCCATTACTAATTTCATAATCACTTCATCATCACTAAGTATACTTCATGTTATTTCATCACCTCTTCATACTGCCTCATCATTTCATATACTTCATAATATCACTTCATTACTACCTCACCATTGAATTATTTAATACTTCTCCATAACAAATCAGTGAGCATCAGTGCTTTGCTTTATTCACAGAATTACTCAGTAATAATATGCCATAGTAAAAAATAAGTAACCTTGGCAGCACATAACTTTTTTTTTATACAACACACAATACACACATTAATCAAATCAGTTTTTCACATTACACAATAATTTTTTCTTTACTTCTGTCCATAGGGTTACACTGTGACACATTTTGCTATAATACACTTTGTTACAGACAACTAAACATAATTTCACTTTATTTTGGACAAATGACTTTAATATTACTTTTATATACTTACACAAATGGTACTACTTTTAGTATCTGAAAGATCTTTTTCTTCTCCTGCTTGATGTGTTCCTCATAAAGTTAAATACTTACAGTTTTCATTAATTTCTCATTACTAATTTGAGATAAATTTCACATTTCTCTCACTGTTTAGGTTACTTGAAATTTTTAATATTTTTAACGAAATGAATTTTTTTATTATGTCCAAAACTTCATTGAATTGTAGCTTCATCATAAGTTGGTGACTAGTTTTGGACACCTGTGTCCATTTTCAAACCATCTGTGCTGTATGTGTTACAAATACAGGCAAACGCCCATGTACACAAACTGCCCCTGCAGTAACCAAAGCGGTATTTGGCCGACTTAATAACAGCTAATTACACCACATAGGATAGACGTTAGAGGACTCTAGTCTAGTTCTCTAATGTCCATCCAATGTGGTGCAATTTGCTGTTGTTAAGTCGGTCGTATACTGCTCTGATTACTGCTGGGGCAGTTTCTGTACATGGGCTATTGCCTATATTTGTCTCACCTACAGCACAGATGGTTTGAAAATGGACACACCTCCCAGAATGAGATTTTTCCTCTGTGTCCATTTTCAAACCATCTGTGCTGTAAGTGTGACAGATACAGGCAATCGCCCGTGTACACAAACTGCCCCTGCAGTAACCAAAGCGGTATTTGGCTGACTTAACAACAGCAAATTACACCACATAGGATAGGCGTTAGAGAACTCTAGTCTAGTTCTCTAATGTCCATCCAATGTGGTGCATTTTTCTGTTGTTAAGTCAGCCATATACTGCTCTGATTACTGCTGGGGCAGTTTCTGTACATGGGCTATTGCCTGTATTTGTCTCACTTACAGCACAGATGGTTTGAAAATGGACACACTTCCAAAATGAGATTTTCACTCCGCAGCGAAGTGTGCGCCGATATGAAACTTCCTAGCAGATTAAAACTGTATGCCGGACCGAGACCCGACCTCGGACCTTTGCCTTTTGCGGGCAAGTTCTCTACCATCTGAGTTACCCAAGCACCACTCACGACCTGTCCTCCCAGCTTCAATTCTGCTAGTACCTCGTCTCCTACTTCCAAACTTCACAGAAGCTCTTCTGCGAAACTTGCAGAACTAGCACTCCTGGACGAAAGGGTATTGCTGAGACTGGACTTAGCCACATCCTGGGGGATGTTTCCAGAATGAGATTTTCACTCTGCAGAGGAGTGTGCGCTGATATAAAGCTTCATGGCGGATTAAAACTGTGTGCTGGACCGAGACTCGAACACAGAACAGCTTCTGTGAGGTTTTGAAGGTAGGAGACGAGGTACTGGTAGATGTAAAGCTGTGAGGACGAGTCGTGAGTCGTGCTTTGGTAGCTCAGATGGTAGAACACTTGTCCACGAAAGGCAAAGGTCCCGAGTTCGAGTCTCGGTCCAGCAAACAACTTTAATCTGTCAGGAAGCTTCATGGACACAGCTGTCCTAAACTAGTAACCATCAAGAAATAAAAAATAGATGCTTCTCAATGCAACTTATGATGACTGTGATGAAACTACAACCATTATTTCGGTTACAAGACAAGCTGCAGACCTATTTCTCATCTGCAGCATGCTGCAAGTTCACAAAAATTCATTATTATTATTAATTCACCAATATCGAAATGCAACATTTTTCACATTTTTTTCTGACAAGTTGTTGTCCATCCCCTTAAATATTACTTATAAACACTGATATAGCAATTTAGATTATGTATGAATTGAGGATGGTAGAAGATGATTACATTTCTCTTACAGTCTGTAGACAGGGTAGCAGAAGAAAGATAAATAGACTCACACAAGTGAAGAGGCACTTCTCATTAAGTAATGTAGTCACTAAACACCATTGACCCCCCTGCTTGTTCATTTCCTCACAATTCATCTGAACCCTGCTTCTCAGTATAGACTTACAGCACTGTGAGAAATCTAATATTTACTAGTCAAACGAATTGCAAATGCAGCACACCGAACGACAAATGCTTTGTTATGTGATCGGAGGCTTTACCGGCGTATGTGTTGCTTCCAGGGCTCTCAGGTGTCCAGCCGGATGCGATCGTTGCAGTCCCAGGATATTTCGGCGAATAACCTTTCCGCCATCATCAGGTGGTTCTGATGGAATTTATTATTATTCGCCGAAATATCGTAGGACTTCAACGATCGCATCCGGCTGGACACCCGAGAGCCCTGGAAACAACAAATGCTTTGAATGTTTTAGAGCTGATAAGCTTTACTCCATTAAACAATACATTCACAATGGAAACTACTTTCCACCAAATTCAAAAACATTAGATACATTTATTACCCATAATTTATTAATAATTTTCATTATCATTTTTCACTTTTCCTACCCTGTCTTAAATATTCTGTCTCAGTTTTATTTCCATCATTCTTAACTACTAGAACTTCACTGAAAATATCATCTTTTCACATTTCTTTTCAGTCTGCCATTTTGTCACAATTTCATTACCTATATCAATAATTTTCAATTCTCCTGTCGTATTCTTAATCACAACAGCGGCTATTTGTTCTGTTTTAGATATCATTTTATCATCATTATTAGAACGTGACTTAATTACTGCTTCTTGTTTAGCATGATAAGAATCAGCACAAGCTTCCATCAGCTCATTATAGTGGTTTCCAATTTAGTTTTTACTCCACCAAATATCAGTATGAAAGCTACTAATTTAGGTTCCAATTTTTTTTAGCTCTTGAATGTTGCTTTGTACACTAACTTATTTTTAGAACTGGTCCAGTACTACAGCTCAAATCAAGTTTTAAGTTGCAAATTTCTGTATTCTATCTATCTAATTTCGAATTCAAAGTACTAATTTCACTACTGTTCTTGCGTAATTTCGAATTAAATTTTTAAAATACTTGTTAAATGTCACTGCTTCTATGGTCCAATTTGGAATTCAGTTTTGAATCTAAATCAGTAATGACCTTTTTAATGTCATTTCTAATGCTTCCCAACACTTGCTCAATACTGTTTTGCCTCACTTTTGGTTTACCATAAAGATCAGATTCTTGTCTAAAGAAACCAACTAATATGCTTCAAATTCCTCCTCGTTCACCGTATAATTCTGGAGTTCCTTTTCACTCATTTTGTCATTAGCTACTGAACATTTAACCCTTCAAACAGATAATTTCTGTGCAGGTGCATGGCAAACTGGTGGTAGTTTACTTTGTCGACTGGTACATGAATGTAGCAATTTAGTGGGAATAATTTATACAAAAGTAATTGTCGTATGCCTTGAAACAATCTCCAAAACAAAGTTCTAGAAACGAGTCTGTACACCAGAACGATGTTTCCGTTCCTTTCCCCGTTTTCTTGCAACATAATGCGCATCTCCTTGTAAGCTTGCTTTTCTTCTCTCTGGATGGCACCTTCTCTGTGAAACGCCGTGCTGTGATCCGTTCAGGCATAGCAGTTTTTTAAGACAGCCCACACAGAAGCGAAGCTACACTCTTCCCGTCAATTTTGAGCAGTTCTGATAGGAGAAGCAACCTGAAATTTACATTTGTTTCTTCCCTTGTCTTTCACTTTATAAATACTACTATATAAAGACAAGCCATTATTTAAAGCATTAACAAAAATCTCGAAAAGTATGTAAGAAATTTTCTTTGGTGGCTTGCGGAGTATAAATGTAGATGTAGAGAGATTCGAGCGCGCACGGTGGCTTTCAGACAGTCGTTCTTCCCGCGAACCATACGCGAATGGAACAGGAAAGGGAGGTAATGACAGTGGCACGTAAAATGCCCTCCGCAACACACCTTTGGGTGGCTTGCGGAGTATAAATGTAGATGTAGATAAATGTAGAAGTTTCATATGATATTCTGATAATAATTCGGACAGAAACAGGCTATTTTTAATATACTCAGATAACAAAAGTCATGGGATACCTCCTAATACCGTGTCGGATGTCCTCCTAGTGCAGCATATCGACGTCGCATGGACTCAAGTCGATGGAAGTCCCCTGCAGAAATACAGAGCCGTGCTGTCTCTAAAGCCAGCCATAATTGCGAAAGTGTTGGCTGTGCAGATTTTTGTGCACGAACTGACCTCTGGATTACGTCCCATAAATGTCCGATGGGATTCATGTCTGGTGGTTTGGGTGACCAGGTCATTCGCTCAAATTGTCCACAATGTTTTTCAAACAAATCGCGAGAAATTGTGGCCCAACGATAAGGCGCATTGTCGACCATAAAAATTCCATCGTTGTTTGGGAACATGGAGTTCATGAATGGCTACAAATGATCTCCAAGTGGCCGAACATAGCCACTTTCAGTTAGTGATCCGTTCAGTTGGACCAGAGGACCCAGTCCAGTCCATGTAAACACAGCCCACACCATTACGGAGCCACTACTAACTTGCAAAGTGGCTAGCTGACCACTTGTGTCCACGGCTTCGTGGAGTCTGCATCATACTCGAACCATACAATAAGGTCTTACCAACTGAAAGCACGACTCATCTGACCAGATTACGGTTTTCCACTGATTTAGAGTCCAACCGATATTGTCACGAGACCAGGAGAGGCGCTGCAGGCAATTTCGTGCTCTTAACAAAGACACTCGACTCGGTCGTCTGCTGGCATAGCCCATTAACGCCAAATTTCGCAGCACTATCCTAACAGGTACATTCGTCGTAATGGAATGTCCTGTGCGTCTAGCTCCTACTACCATTCCGTGTTCAAAGTCTGTTAATTCCCATCGTGCTGCCATAATCATGCTGGAAAACTTTTCACGTGAATAACTTGCGTACAAATGACAGCTCCGCCAATACACTGCCCTTTACTTTGTGTACGGGATACCACCGCCATCTGCAGGTGTGCGTCTAGCTATTCCCTGACTTCTGTCACATTGTATATAATAGGTAAGCATACATGTTGTTGCCAACAATCTTAAAAAGGTTTGAAGCCAATTTACTTCCAAATTTTACGCAAAACTTTAATAAACAATCGAACGAGCATAGCCTATATATTTCTAAATATACATAATACATAAATATGTATGTAATATACACTTTGGAAACGTTCTTACCAAAAGTATAGGAAAGTTCATGATCAGTTACATCAGATGGTTACACAATAAACTAATGAACATTTATATGGACGTACAGTATATATGAGTCATCAACAGTTCAGTGTCGGTGTTGATGGGCCCAGGCGAGGCGTACAGCTTTGTGTCGTGCAGTCATCAAGGGTACACGAGTGCGCCTTCGGCTCCGCAAGCCAATATCGATGATGTTTCGTCGCATGGTTCGCACGCTGACACTCGTTGATGGTCCAGCACTGAAATCTGCAGCGATTTGCGGAAGGGTTGCACTTCTGTCACGCTGAACGATTCTTTTCAGTCGTCGTTGGTCCCGTTCTTGCAGGTTCTTTCTCCGACAGCACCGATGTCGAAGATTTGATGTTTTACCGGATTCCTGATATTCACGGTACACTCGTGAAATGATCGTACGGGAAAATCCCCATTTCATTGTTACCTCGGAGATGCTGTCTCCCATCGCTCGTGCGCCGACTATAACACCACGTTCAAACTCACTTAAATTTTGATAAACTGCCGTTGTAGCAGCGGTAACCGAACTGCTCCAGACACTTGTTGTCTTATATAGGTGTTACATATATCTGTATTTGAATATGCATGCCTATACAAGTTTCTTTGGCGCTTCAGTGTATAAACATATATGCAATATGTAAAGGAGAAACATTTTTGTGAAACCTGTTGACTGATTTACTTCAACTTTTTGTATGATACAGTATTTAACTTCTGGACGTAGACAGGCTATAACATTTGCACACACATAAGGGGGAGACGCTTTTAGCAAAAGTTCCAGAAAGTTCTTGTACGATTTACTACAAATATAAGCAAGTCGTTACTTAAAGTTGTTACCAAAAAGTACTTGACTTATTTCCTTCAGATTTTCAGATGATACTCTAGTGATAATTCTGACACACGTTATATGTTTTTGATATATGGACAAGCATATATGTAATAAAGGGGAAACATTACCAAAAATCTCAAGTTGATGAGCAATTTATTTCAATCTCTTACACAATTCTTTCATAAACAATTTTTAGGTCATAAGCTATAGATTTCTAATATAGATAATATATAAATACATATGTACTATAAAATGGGGAAATTTCGTTACCAAAAATCTTGAAAAGTTCTTCATCAAATCGCCTCCAATATTTACACAATACTCCAACAAACATTCAGACGGATATATATATATATAAAAAGAGGAAAGTTTGTCACCGAAAATCTCGATAAGTTCTTGAGTGATTTACTTCAGATTTTTACACAATACTCTAACGAATATTCAGATGGATATAAGCTAAACTTGTTTTTAAATATATAAGTAATGATGTAATACATAAAGGGGAAGTGTTGCTGCCAAAATACTATGAAATTTCTTGATTGGTTTACTTTAAACTTTTACGTGGTACTGTAATACACATGCACATGGGCTACATAGAGGTACAGGTTTTCTCTTAAGTAAGTCTCCAATAATGGAAATCCTATGCTCTGTGTGCAGTTTTGTTTTCTTTCTCACAGTCGACAAATCGTTTTTCCCATAACCTTTCTTCTCGTTATAAATATTTGTATAAAATTGCACAGCCATTTTTATTTTCTTCCTCACAGACGTTTTTCACAGAAAACCGAAAAGTTGTGTAAATGACTTACCGGCTTATGACTAGCACAGTACTATGGAATACGAATTTTCAATAAAAATAAACGAGGCTTAAGGTCAGAGAGGAGGGAAGAGGACATGGAGAGAAACGTTTGCAGGAAATGGATGTAGAGTGGGTGAAGGAGGAGACGGACAAAGAGAGGTGAAAGGAGGAGATGGTGAGAGACAGGGACAGGAGAAAATAGAGAGGACACAGGGAGGGCGGAGGAGGCGATGGACAGAGAGAGGGGGGAGGAGGAGAAGATGCACAGAGAGAGAGAGAGAGAGAAGGAGGTTAGACCGTATATCCAATTTCTATGTACATTTAGTAACTGCAGAGTATTGCTGGGTTCGCAAGTAAACAATAAAAACACTGTGCACAGCAATATTTATCAACCTTATAAATTTCTGTAGTACATCACTTACGCCTTCCTTTGCCGACGCTCCGTGAGTTACATGCTACCACTTCACCTTTCTTAAGTCTCTTTCAAGACATCAGATAAATTCTCCGTATTAAGTCGAAGTGTTCCAGCTACATTCATATTCATACCTCTTTTCATCAAATAATGACACAAACGCACATTTTTGGAATAATTGTCCATCGAGTGTGTATGGCCTATGCTTAGAAGATGCTCAAGAAGTTTTACTATGACTTGTTTTCAGGGTTTCCGCTCAAATAAACATCGCTTCTACCTCTGTGGAACTTTCTATATCATCAAACCTTATCTACATCAAGGGATGAACCTTTTGCTCCGTTCTGTCTCCTTCAAAATTGGTCAAACCATCTCTTAATTGCTTTTCCTAAAGATGTTTTGCCTCTTTGTTTACATTGTTTTATGGCTTAGTGATTCTTGCATTTGACATACGGTCTTTATGTTCTTTCTGGTTTTTTTTGTCAGTTATGTTTTACATATTCAGTTCAGTTCGGATGTTATCGTTTCTGTTTTGGTTCATCAAAGTATATAAAGTTACGTATCTAACGAAATTCATTTCATATGCATCTGTTTTCTCTTCATTTCCCTTCTTAAGAGTCTAGTTTTCGCATCCATAGAGCAGTGCTGGTATTGGCAGAAGGTTATAGAACTTTAGTAGAGTATCTCTGTGGACTTTCTTTCCCATTGTTCTGCGTAAAGTTCTAAAGAAATAGTTAAATAAGTCCAACTCATTTTGTATTTCATTGTTCCCTTGTATATAATGCTACACCCCAAACATTTAAATGTATTAACTTGTTCTATGAGCTACTTACCAAATTCAGTCTTAACTAGCATGTGCGGATGTCCTAAAATACCATTGATTTTGCCTTTGTGATGGGGACGTTCAAAGTGTATTCTGTGGCCATTTTACTTAAATAAAAGATAGCTTCTGGTGTGCCATTTTCATTCTGGCTAATAATTACTTGGTCATCAGAAAAAAGTAGTCCACTGTCACCCACATTGTTAATTAAAAAAACTTTTATTGTCTGTAACCAAAATCTGTTGTATCGCCGATATCCATATTAAAAAGAGTGGGTGAGAGGGGACACCCTTATCTAACTCCTTAGTTTATTTCAGCCATATTATGTCTGCTGCCTGGGATTTTGGTTTATATTTTGTTACTGATGGATAAATCCTCAACAGCTCTTATAAGATGAGATGGAATCCCTCTGTTTCTCAAAGTTTCCCATAGTTTGCTTAGATTTACGTTATGAAACGCCTTTTCGCCGTCAATGAAGGTAAGAAAAGTAGGTAAATTGGATTCACGATGGTGTTCTATTAGTTGCGTCATTGTGAAAAAAACAGTCCGAGCATTATCTGCCATTTCGAAAACCATATTGGGCATCAGATAGTACAGCTTTAGCGATTGGTAATAGTCATTTTGTTGAAATTCTAGCGTATGATTTATAACCTGAATTCAGAAGGCTAACACCGTTGTAGTTCTGACATTCATATCTGTCTCCTTTCTTAAAAGTGCGTATATCTTGGCTTTATTCCACCCACCAGGTATATAACCATTTTACCAGCACATATTCATAAAATCAAGAATTCCTATTTTTGCAATATTTAGTGCATATCATTTATATATTGATTTTGCTTCCTGTAGTTCTTCCAACATTATGGAGTCTATGTCTGGTTCACACAGAACTTTGTATATGAATTACAATTTCCCCTAAATATACTGTGGATGCTTCGCAGATCTGATGTACTATATTCCAAATTTCACTGCTCTTAGAAGTAGATTTCTATAACCAGGTTTCACTTCTATAACGTATGAGATTCATCCACAGAAATGCTTTCTCGCATGCTGTATAAATTATCAGTTGTATCTTTCAAGTCTTGAATGATCGAGAGCAACTTGAACAATCTTTTACTCTCCTCAGATTCCTGCAGTTCCTCATCGTTTACAGACTGGAGGAAACTAAAAAGTAGCTCAAATCTGTCTTGGTGCATAGTCTGGTAAAAAATCTGAGTGTTCAAATGCGGATGCTTGCTAAAGTAAGATTTTACGGACGGCTTCTGAACAATTCTCATCGACATATGCAGCGGAAAATTAATAAAAAAAATAAAGGCATGCAGCTCATCAGCTTCAAAATCTACAGAGTTACGAAGCCTATGACGTGATTATATAAAGTTTGTTTCTGGATGTGACCTGAATCACGGCTGTTAGTTTCAAACACGCTTGTTTCACCAAATTACAGCCTGAATACTTCAGTTGCAGAATTTACCTGTTTCATAGTGGTTTTCTCAAAGCACATAAGAGCTGTCAACTTCTTCCGACTTCCAGTCTTCTTCATATCGCAAGCGTTTCACTGCTGCAATTTGTTTTTTTGTTTTTTGTTTCTTTTTTAACGTTAGTTCCTAATATTATCAAGCCTTACTCGTACTTACCAAACTTCGCAGAGATCTCCAATACGCAACGGCAATTTTGGAACTAATTGCTGCTGCTACAGGCACATATGCTCTCTTATACTCTTTGTGCTATGAAATAAACAGCCTCCGAATGCCATCTTGAGGAATTGCTTGCCATGCCTGAAATACATGCCATGTCACATCATGAAGGCTGCTGGTAAGAAGCTTCCATAGTAGAATACCTCCTCCCATGGTATCCCAAACATGCTCTATAGGTGACAAATTAGGGAAGCCAATCGAGGCTTAGTTAATTCGTCAAGACGTTTGTGGTGTGAGCTGCAAGTGTGAGTCCTTGCATTATATCACTGTGATATATGACTGGCTATCTTGGTCAAGAAGGCTGTGAAAACATGGTTTACCATCCTTACCACAGAGCCTAGTGACGAGCATTCAGCTTATCATCAGCAATTACAACGAAATCCCTGTTGATATACCCAGCACATGCCCACAACAGGTCGTCTACGGATACGCCTTCGTCAATATCCCACCACAAACAGAAGCGAAACTCAGCTCTCAACACCACAGAATCCACCCTCAGTGTCACTGTTAACTCTGGCTTGGAACTTTGTTCATCTGGTGTTCTGCTTTCGACAGCTGCGCTGTCACTCGATGTTGACGATCTTCCTCTTGTGAAAGCATCTAACAAAGCATTTCAAATAATGTACACCACACTGTGGTAATAAACATCAGATTTGTTCATATTTATTTGTAACAAATATTCTCAGATATTCACTTCCGTAGACGCTATATAACACAATCATCTGGTGGGAAATTGTAACAATAATTTTCACTATTCAGTCCTGAAATATTTACACATATATTGATGGCTCGTTACGGAATGTTTCACGCAATTAGTTCCACATAGCAAGTGTACAATATGCCGACTCGCTACATGTTGATGATGTAATGAATGCGAGCTAGTGACTGGCTCAGTCATTGTCCTACACGTCTACTTATAGACACGCGTAAGAATAAAAATGAAAATTTGGTACCACAACTTAAAAATTAACTTAATAGACAGTAAAATTAGAGGACACAAAATTACAACAGGCGAAAGAGCAAATCTGTTAATCTATAAGCTCTATAACCTGCAAAAAAGGTAAGGTTACAGCTTATATTTTTAAGGATGTAGTTACACAGGAATTCTGCAAGTCTGCCAAAAATTTTCTAAAAGACGAAATTTTCCATATTTAATGATTACCAAACTAACAAGTTATTCTAGCGAAGTGTGCAATTTTGGAATCAGAAAAATAAGCGTTACAAAACCATGGTGTGATGTCACCGCCAGACACCACACTTGCTAGGTGGTAGCTTAAATCGGCCGCGGTCCATTTAGTACATGTCGGACCCGCGTGTCGCCACTGTGTGATCGCAGACCTAGCGCCACCACAAGGCAGGTCTCGAGAGACGATATAGCACTCGCCCCAGTTGTACGAGGACATTGATAGCTACCATACGGACGAAGCCTTCCTCTCATTTGCCGAGAGCCAGTTAGAATAGCCTTCTGCTAAGTCCATGGCTACGACCTAGCAAGGCGCCATTAGCCTTACCTACTTTGAGAGTTATAGTATAAATGTCTCAAGAAGAACGCTGTAGTCATCAACTAATAAAGTTAAGTATAAAGCAGTTACGTACTTTTCTTGCTACCATTCAATAGTTATCCTGTTCCAGAATTGACGCCCGTCGGCGTGTGTGTGTACGCGTGCCTTCCTTTCTATCGGCTACCCGTCACTGTGGACTGGCTGCCTTGTCAGTCCACTTCACATGGTACTGAATTTTAAAAACAACCATTATTATGATTCGAACTTCTGGAACGCGAAAATTTTGAATACGAATAGTTCTTAAATAGGAAGGTTTCCGTAAGAGTAAAACGTTTGTGGAAGAGAGGAGACTAAGGACTTTCAAATGAACTAACGTAATTTGGAAACAAACAGCTATTTGATCACTGAAAATTTCACCTCCACGAGTTTTTTACGAATCGTAAATCGTGAATATTTCTCAAGAAAAGTACGTAGCACTTCCGGAAAGAAAGCACCGTTTGGAAAAAATTATAAAAATATTTTTTCGAACCAAAATTTATTTTTATGGGCAACAGCATATCTTACACTATTTTTCTACATCATTGTTCACATTTTTGTGATAGCGGGAAACCAGATTTTCTACGCCAGCTTCATAGAAAGATGTCACCATTGAAGGCAGCCACTGCTGAACGCCACATTTTCATCGTCATCGCTGTCAAAACGCCTTTCTCCAAAAGCACGCTTCAAGTTCGAGAATAAGTGGTAGTCAGAAGGTGCGAGAACGGAGAAGTATGACTGCTGACGTAGCTGCTCCCAACCGAATTGCTGACTACGGTTTGGGGTATCGCCAGCAGAATGGGGACGTGCATGTCGTGAATCAACACAATCAATTGACTGAGCATTCCACGCCGTACAGCCCCGATCTCGTACCTTCTTGAACTCGAAACGTGATTTTGGAGAAAGACACTCAAAAAACGCTGTTCAGCGGTCGTTGTCTTCACTGGTGGCATCTTCATATAAAGAGGTCATAGAAAAGTTGGCTTCCCGCTACTACAGATGTCTGAACAATGGTCGCAACTATGCAGAAAATAGTTTAAAATATTATCTTTCTTGAAAAAATTAATTTTGGTTTGAAAAATTATGAATGAGGTTTTTTTCGAAAATGGTACTTACTTTCCAGACATACGTCGTATTTCCAGGTGAGCTGTCTCTAATATTGTCATTAGTGTGGAGTGAATAATTAATTTCGATGAAGTAAAGTATAAATAAGAAAGTAACTATTTTGCATATCTGTCTTGTATGTGCTATTAACAAAACGAGATTTAAAAAAGGACAATGAAATATATTAATATCAGGAGTGGTTTGACAGCAAACAGTATAGTCGTCGTCGCTCCCCCTTGACAACGCAGGCTTGTGTCGTCTGTGACAGGGCTTAAGTGGGGTAAAGAACGTACGGAAACTCTAAATCTCAAACAAGCTTCCAGAAATCTATTCCTGGCGGGCCATGGTCACATTGTGTACCAGACTTTCATCTGTTGTCATCCACTTACCAGGTGTACCGGTATGAAATGAAAGTTTTTTGTGAAAATAAAACACTAATTTTGAATTGAAAAGTAAAAAAATTTTATTCAAAGTGCTGACCATTGCGTTCTATACATTTTGACCACCTTTCTGGCAATTTGTGGACACCACGCCAATAGAAATGTTCGTATTCTGAAGCAGATCAATCAGACACCAAATTTTCGACTTCTTCGTAGGAATCGAAGTGTTCCTCAGCCAATGCGTGTCCCATTGATGAAAAGAAATGGTAGTCGGAAGGGGCCAACTCTGGTGAATACGGTGAGTGGGGTAGCAGCTCCCAGCCAAGAGTTTTCATTGTATCCTGAACAAGTTTTGCTTTGTGTGCAGGTGCATTGTCGTGTAAAAAAATTACTTTGCCATGTCTTCTGGCCCATTCTGGTCTTTTTCCGATCAATGCATAGCTCAACTTGATCATTTGTTGCCTGTAGCGATTAGTATTCACAGTTTCACCGGGTTTAGAAGCTCATGATACACGACACCTTTCTGATCCCACCAAACACAGAGCAGTGTCTTCTTGCGAAACGATCTTGTTTTGCAGTCGATGTTGATGGTTGTCCCGGATTAACCCATGATTTTTCCCGTTTAGGATTCTTAAAATAATTTTTCATCGCCAGTAACAATTCGATGCAGAATTGATTTTCTTTAATATCTTTGAAGCAAAATTTGCCAAATGGTTTTTCGGTTTTCTATCTGTCTTTCATTCAATTCATGTGGCACCCCTTTTCCACACTTTCCCATAGCTTTCAAACGGTCAGAAATTGTTTGTTGTGCAACATTTAGCATTGCTGCCATTTGCTTCTGACTCAAAGAATCATCTTCATCCAATATTGCTTGCAATTCGGCGTCTTCGAACTTTTTTGGTGGTCTTCCACGTTCTTCATTTCTCACATCAAAATCATTATTTCTGAACCGTTGAAACCATCTTTTGCATGTTGCTTCTGATAGAGTGTGATCATCATATGCCTCGACAAGCATTCGATGCGACCCTGCAGCACTTTTTTTCAAATGGAAACAAAAAATTAACGCTTTCCGCAAATCATCACTTTCTGGTACAAAACTCGACATTGTTAACACGATGAAAACATATGATGTTGTTTGTTCCGTGACTTGATGTATACTAAATACACTCCTGGAAATGGAAAAAAGAACACATTGACACCGGTGTGTCAGACCCACCATACTTGCTCCGGACACTGCGAGAGGGCTGTACAAGCAATGATCACACGCACGGCACAGCGGACACACCAGGAACCGCGGTGTTGGCCGTCGAATGGCGCTAGCTGCACAGCATTTGTGCACCGCCGCCGTCAGTGTCAGCCAGTTTGCCGTGGCATACGGAGCTCCATCGCAGTCTTTAACACTGGTAGCATGCCGCGACAGCGTGGACGTGAACCGTATGTGCAGTTGACGGACTTTGAAAGAGGGCGCATAGTGGGCATGCGGGAGGCCGGGTGGACGTACCGCCGAATTGCTCAACACGTGGGGCGTGAGGTCTCCACAGTACATCGATGTTGTCGCCAGTGGTCGGCGGAAGGTGCACGTGCCCGTCGACCTGGGACCGGACCGCAGCGACGCACGGATGCACGCCAAGACCGTAGGATCCTACGCAGTGCCGTAGGGGACCGCACCGCCACTTCCCAGCAAATTAGGGACACTGTTGCTTCTGGGGTATCGGCGAGGACCATTCGCAACCGTCTCCATGAAGCTGGGCTACGGTCCCGCACACCGTTAGGCCGTCTTCCGCTCACACCCCAACATCATGCAGCCCGCCTCCAGTGGTGTCGCGACAGGCGTGAATGGAGGGACGAATGGAGACGTGTCGTCTTCAGCGATGAGAGTCGCTTCTGCCTTGGTGCCAATGATGGTCGTTGGCGTGTTTGGCGCCGTGCAGGTGAGCGCCACAATCAGGACTGCATACGACCGAGGGACACAGGGCCAACACCCAGCATCATGGTGTGGGGAGCGATCTCCTACACTGGCCGTACACCACTGGTGATCGTCGAGGGGACACTGAATAGTGCACGGTACATCCAAACCGTCATCGAACCCATCGTTCTACCATTCCTAGACCGGCAAGGGAACTTGCTGTTCCAACAGGACAATGCACGTCCGCATGTATCCCGTACCACCCAACGTGCTCTAGAAGGTGTAAGTCAACTACCCTGGCCAGCAAGATCTCCGGATCTGTCCCCCATTGAGCATGTTTGGGACTGGATGAAGCGTCGTCTCACGCGGTCTGCACGTCCAGCACGAACGCTGGTCCAACTGAGGCGCCAGGTGGAAATGGCATGGCAAGCCGTTCCACAGGACTACATCCAGCATCTCTACGATCGTCTCCATGGGAGAATAGCAGCCTGCATTGCTGCGAAAGGTGGATATGCACTGTACAAGTGCCGACATTGTGCATGCTCTGTTTCCTGTGTCTATGTGCCTGTGGTTCTGTCAGTGTGATCATGTGATGTATCTGACCCCAGGAATGTGTCAATAAAGTTTCCCCTTCCTGGGACAATGAATTCACGGTGTTCTTATTTCAATTTCCAGGAGTGTATCTTTGACAGATGTCATACCAACCAAACAAAAAAATTAAGGCTCGTTCACAACAAATGTTCCCTATCGACACATTTGTATCTTAACGCTCATTTCATACCGGTACACCTGGTATTCGCGATGGCTAGTCGCACACTCATCATCTTGCGATGTAGTCGTTCCGGAAGACCAGTGTCGTTCCACGTCCATCTTGTCTTCGTTCATTTTGAAGCCATTCTACTACAAGTGACTATGTGTCCGACAACTGGTCCCACATTGCCCGTGCCAATGATTCGATCTTTCTCAAAGTCTGAAAGATGACGTGCATTTCCTCATAGCACGCTGTATTATAATCCCCAACGGAGAAGTTGCAGTAACGCAACAAGCACCTAACAACCATTATCTACTCAAGCCATTTTTCTTCATCTTCAGTAATGGGGTTTTTATGCACTAAAAAGAAGCTCTCATAATGATGAAATTTTGATCCACATATCCGACAGACATGACGGGCAAGTTGTTCATGATGTAACACATTCTATTAATATCAGTGAAGTCTACAACGTACATGTATACCGAAGTTGTATACTCATTAAGGAAATAATCGTCAAATGTGACATAATAGCTTACAATAAACTTATTTAGAAAGCGGATTCTATAAGTTCCATCCATCGTTTCCTCTACTTCATAGGTCCTGTTGCAAAGTGCTCTGAACCGGCCGGGCGTGGCTGATATCGATTCGGAAGTTCAGAACTTACGATTCCGGGTACGCCTTGTTAAGAACTCGCGTGCTGCCGACAAAAGACACTTTTTCATTTGTAGCGTGAAAAAGGAGAGGAAACTAGTTTTGTTCCAGTCGCGTATGGTTCGCGGGAAGAACGACTGTCTGAAAACCTCTGTGCGCGCTCTAATCTCTCTAATTTTACATTCGTGATCTCCTCGGGAGGTATAAGTAGGGGGAAGCAATATATTCGATACCTCATCCAGAAACGCACCCTCTCGAAACCTGGCGAGCAAGCTACACCGCGATGCAGAGCGCCTCTCTTGCAGAGTCTGCCACTTGAGTTTGTTACACATCTCCGTAATGCTATCACGGTTACCAAATAACCCTGCGACGAAACGCGCCGCTCTTCTTTGGATCTTCTCTATCTCCTCCGTCAACCCGATCTGGTACGGATGCCACACTGATGAGCAATACTCAAGTATAGGTCGAACGAGTGTTTTGTAAGCCACTTCCTTTGTTGATGGACTACAATTTCTAAGGACTCTCCCAATTAATCTAAACCTGGTACCCGCCTTACCAACAATTAATTTTATATGATCATTCCACTTCAAATCGTTCCGCACGCATACTCCCAGATATTTTACAGAAGTAACTGCTACCAGTGTTTGTTCCGCTATCATATAATCATACAATAAAGGATCCTTCTTTCTATGTATTCGCAATACATTACATTTGTCTATGTTAAGGGTCAGTTGCCACTCCCTGCACCAAGTGCCTATCCGCTGCAGATCTTCCTGCATTTCGCTACAATTTTCTAATGCTGCAACTTCTCTGTATACTACAACATCATCCGCGAAAAGCCGCATGGAACTTCCGACACAATCTACTAGGTCATTTATATATATTGTGAAAAGCAATGGTCCCATAACACTCCCCTGTGGCACGCCAGAGGTTACTTTAACGTCTGTAGACGTCTCTCCATTGATAACAACATGCTGTGTTCTGTTTGCTAAAAACTATTCAATCCAGCCACACAGCTGGTCTGATATTCCATAGGCTCTTACTTTGTTTATCAGGCGACAGTGCGGAACTGTATCGAACGCCTTCCGGAAGTCAAGAAAAATAGCATCTACCTGGGAGCCTGTATCTAATATTTTCTGGGTCTCATGAACAAATAAAGCGAGTTGGGTCCCACACGATCGCCGCTTCCGGTATCCATGCTGATTCCTACATAGTAGATTCTGGGTTTCCAAAAACGACATGATACTCGAGCAAAAAACATGTTCTAAAACTCTACAACAGATCGACGTCAGAGATATAGGTCTATAGTTTTGCGCATCTGCTCGACGACCCTTCTTGAAGACTGGGACTACCTGTGCTCTTTTCCAATCATTTGGAACCTTCCGTTCCTCTAGAGACTTGCGATACACGGCTGTTAGAAGGGGGGCAAGTTCTTTAGCGTACTCTGTGTAGAATCGAATTGGTATCCCGTCAGGTCCAGTGGACTTTCCTCTATTGAGTGATTCCAGTTAAGAAGTTATGCGTCGTTTTGCGAGGAGCTCGTTATGATTTATTGGAATGGCAACAGAACGGTAATCACCGACCTGTTGGAAGTCGTTTGGAGCGCAAAGCCACTTTTAAAAACGTGTAAATTACATACATTCGTGGTGAGTACGTGACATTAGATTTATGGATCAGTGCAGTAAGATGGGTCGCCGTAGAGACGAGGCAATGAGGATTTATTGTGTTTGGACGTACTCATGACACCACCGTGAATCATGACGCCCGATTTGTTGGTGTATCAGTGCGGACTGACCTACACGTCTACAAGTAATGGTGTACCACAAGCTGACTTGTAACATGGTGTAAGAATAGTGTCGCAAAAAAGATCCTATTCTAAAAGACCCGGACCGGAGACGGGTGCTGCTCCTTTTCAGTGACTACGTTTCCAAACCCGAAATGAATTGCTGTGCCGGTGAATGCAGGCTCATTAAGACGTGTCTGTTAATAAAGAATAAACAATCCTGGCAGCCCGAGCTAAACAAAACGTTACCGTTATTGGGGAGAACTGTACATAAATCAACTAGCCTTGCTGTTGAAGGTTAACTGAAACGCTGCCTGTCGTTTTGAATAAAGGTTTACACAACGGAATTCCTTTGTACATAAGCATGGCTGAGAGCCCTGATTAGTCAATACTTAAAGCGTGACAGAGCGAAACAACAGCGAAAGTGATTGAATTACTGCACATTTATTTCTCTAGAATAAACACACACGGGGAAAAACTAAACATAACAAAAATGTTCGTTCAAATTAGGAACGTGCACATAAAGCGTTAAACTGCCTCGGTTACACATGATACACACATGACTGGCCCGCAAGGTAATAGGAAACGTAGTATAAACGAGGTTTAACTTCCAGAGATTGCGACTGAATCGACTTTAAAAGACAGGGCAGAAAAAATTGCTTACCCATGGTACAAGGAGAGGTGGTAACCAGACATCGACAGGAACTAATGCGTGCACTTAGGAAGTTAACGAGGAAGACGTGGTAACTCAAGATATAGTGGAATAAGCATCCACTCACGAATCGCGAAAGAATTCAGATAAGTAAAATACAAGTTATGAATACGGCTTTAAGTAACATCTCGACACCATGACGTTTCTAAAATTTTGTATGGTGCCAGTCTCAAATAAATTCAATCGCCCCAGCAAGAAAACAGCCTTCACACCACCAGTTTCGTGATATCAGATAACATCTTCAGGTGCACATCTACAAGACAGGAAACAAACAATCGACATTACGATAAAAAAATCGGGTTCCTATCCCAATAATCTTAGCTCTACGACAATCAGTATGAGATATTGACCTGTCAGTAAAACATTAAGTCTATGACTTGGAAGGGGAGAGATTCGTCCTTCTCAAAATAAAATACTGTAAGCAGTAGCAAGCAGGCGTCGTAGATCAAACTGACCAGTAGAAAAGTGTACATGTTTTAGGTGCGTCAACCCACAATGGAGAGAGCAAAATAAGAAAACAAAAAGGTAAAATGGCCCAGCTACTAATGTTGAAAGCCCGATGGTTCAGAAAACTCATTTCACACCAGGAAGTGGCGGGCAGCCAATCTCCAACCGCCTCTCCATGCAGAGCCACACTGCTAGTCAGCGTGCTCATGTGTTTCGCGGAGGGCCCTAACGCCACCACACACACAGCGGGGAAAGTTACGAAAATTTTTGTGCGTATCCAAATATCATAGGAATGATTGAGGCTCCCTTTTGACAACACAACCACAAAAACTATAAAGTTCTTCAGCATAGAGAAAAGGTTGCTTGTGAAAAGAACGACGCTGTTGATGTGTATTGCGTCAGTTGAGACAATTTCCCTGCCTGGTATGTGGAGCAGAGTGGCAGAGGGTTTGGTATATGTTCCGGCAACACCAAAGTTTGCGGAACTCCGAGTCTACTTTAAGTAACCACTTACCCGAGTCTGGCCACTCCATAACAGGTATAGCTAATAGTTTTAATGTTTTACACAAAGAAGGTAAGAGGCAGACCATAATCTTTCTGGAAGAGATTGAAATTATGCAAAGTTTAAAGCTATACCCCCAACACACACTTAATAAAAACGTTTTCAGAAATTACCAGAGACAGTCGCCTTTTTAAACAGATGTATTTCAGTAAACCATGACCGGTTGCAAACTGCCTAACAGCTCATCGTCAGATAGAAGATATATAAATTCAGTGCTTTTTTATTTTAGCTTTGTGAGGCTTGTTGTGTATCTGTGGCAAGAAAGAAAACGACACCATACAAGCGCAACACGTGGTACAGTTTCATGAAGCATTTACGATATAAGTTCTACTTAAAGGTGTTACCGTTAATAGATTCTGCAGATATATATTTGTTATGTGTAGTACTTTGTAAAATACTATTCACGTTTTAGAATGGCTTTCACACGCTGCAGTTAACAGACTTTGTCGCAAACACTAACTTCCACGTTTTATAAATCGTAAACAAACCAACGAGTGTGATTAAACTACACGCTCAAAGATGTCACGTTGAACCAAACACGTTGTTGGTTAACACTCACAATGATGAAGGTTATATCTTACTGCAATTTTGTCATATGATAACATGGCTGTAGACCGTGGCTGTTATTTGAAGACAAATGTTGATGGTGTTGAGACAGCAAGCAGCCACAAATTTATTTTAAGTTCCTTTATTCAAAAGTTACCGTTACCGGTTGTGAATCATTACAATTCATCGTCCGCCTTCGTAGCTTAGCGGTAGCAATACCGCCTACCACGTAGGGGGCTCGGGTTTTGTGTGTACGTCATCATCACTTTCATCATCATTGACTCGCAAGTGCCGGCCGGTGTGGCCGAGCGGTTCTAGGCGCTTCAGTCTGGAGCCGCGCGACCGCAACAGTCGCAGGTTCGAATCCCGCCTCGGGCATGGACGTGTATGATGTCCTTAGGTTAGTTAGGTTTAAGTAGTTCTAAGTTCTAGGGGACTGATGACCTCAGATGTCAAGTCCCACAGTGCTCAGAGCCATTTGAACCATTTTTTGACTCGCAAGTCGCCGATATAGCTTCACCTAAAAAGGACTTGCAATACGGCAGCAGAACTCCCGCGAATGGGGCCTCCCGGCCAACAATGCCATACGATCATTTCTATTTTCATTATAATTCATCGTCAGACAGCTTCCAGGCTTTCATTAGAACATGTGGTTCGTTTTCTATTGATTAGTTGTCCTAAAATATAAATAATACATAATTATAAGCGTGCCACACGGGTGGTTGCGTTACAGATTTGCATTGGGATGTGACTTAATTGAAATATCGGTTTGGAGTATTTGTTTTTATAGTTTTCGTCCAACAGATAATGTTCGTAAATTACACATATTAATTTGCATCTCAATTTTTACTAATTTATGTTAATTTGCCATTTATATTTCCTGTAAGGAAGATACAATCTTCATCAATGAGAAAAAAAATATCTGCCCCTGTTACTACATACAGCAGACAGGCAGAAGCATTGAAACGCGATACAAAAATAATACTGATGCATTCCGTCTAAACAACTTAAATAGATCGTTTGCCACCCATCTAGCAGAAAATAAACATTCCATTACAGACCTAGAAATAAACCCCCATATCTTACACACTGCAGACAAGGGAATAAGGTTGACCTCTTGAAAAATTACAGATTTTCACCCACAAACATAAATCACCCCACACCATTTTAAATGAACAGACGGAATTAGCAGACAGCCCCTTCTTTCAGAATTTTAAAGACTCTTTAAACGTGAAGAATTAAACTGACATTTGGAAACAAAATACAAAATACACAAGACACACACACACACACACACACACACACACCTCAGTCCCCCCGCCATTTTCTCTCTCTGCCCACATCTGAAAGCAACCATTTGGCTCAATTATAACTAAGTCCGAATAGACTAGCAGCAAATTTTGCATGGTAGTTTTCTAAGTTAAGCATCATAGACAATAACTACAATAATTCTTCGTTAGTCATCTGGATTTTTAAGTAGTTTTGTAGCTAGTCAGTATCGGTCCAACGAATCGAAATCAAGCGAGTTGTAAGTAACTGGATGATGACGAGGAATGTCAGCGGTCATGACACGATCCATACATATGTCAGCAAGTAAAGTTTCAGGTATCTTTTAAATTCAGAAGTCAATATTTGGGCTTCAACAATGCAAAGCACCAAATCGGTATCGCTTAAGACGACGAGAAACTTTGAGGGCATAAACTTGAGTGCATGCGTGACTGCTCCAGAACTTACCGAGTTCGTGCCGTGTCGGGCTGAAGGTTGACGTCAGCCACCTGTTCGTCCTTTGCGGCCTTGTTCTAAATGTGCTTCATAACCACTGCCTGTCACATCGAACCTTTCCGGGTCACGCAACACTGGTTATTTGGACGGTGATTCATTCCATCTTGGCTAACGCTCCTACAGAACATCGTGCACTGAGTAAGCAATGAAAGTCAATCGTTTTGTCTATAAGAGAAATGACAAAATACGTGTCACTATGTGCGTAGTAAAATTATACCATTGTACTAGATAATACGACCAAGTGAGATAGTATCAGAGTTCTGTGACCAGATTATCCATGGTATATGCATACTAATGGTAAATTTAAAATATTTTCCCCATTAGGAACAAATTGTGTAGATAGATTTTATGATAGTAACACGTTAGTTCTTGTCAGATGACTCTTTCGTACGACATGAATCTTTTTTGAATTTTGTTTCTTTTCTTTGCAAGCCTACGATTAAGGAAGCATTTTTCGACAAAATCTGCATTTACATCTACATGGTGTAACCTCCCAACAGAAAAAATAAAGTGTAACCTCCCAACAGTTTAAAAAAATATGTATAGCATTCACACTCAGTGTAACCTCCCAACAGCTTATTAATCAGTAACCTCGCAATAAAAATGTGACTAACCTCTCAATAAAATTTGGGCTCATATACAACCTTTTAATAATTAACTGACTGTTAATGTAAACTGGTAAATTTGGACGTCGCCAATGCTGCGTCATGGCCCTGAAAGATGGCCCTCAATTAAGTCGCCAGATAAAGCGTATATATCAGCTCCTATAAGAAATATTTATGTCACAGCCCAGTGCAATGCTGGCTGCTAGATTTGTCATGTATAGAAGGAAAGAACAGATTTTTTTTTACGATAATCGGGATGACCATGGATTGCAGAAATTAGTAAATTCTTTAAATTCAGATGAATGATTGTCAAAAAGTTAATTTTATAAGAAAGATTATATTTAAAAGATTTTTATAAAACTTTTACATGGAACTTGATATAACAATAGTATAAATTTAGCTGTGACAAACTACATATGCGCACGTCTGCTTTTACCTTACACTACATCGCTCAGGAACCGCCATCTCTCCCCACAGCTGGTCCCGCCAACTCCATACACCAGACTGCTAGCTACTACTTACTCCTACTGCCGGAGCTACAACAACTACTTCCTGTTTATTACAATGGAAAGCAATTGATTTTCTAAAACATTCTCCGCCATACACAACTTGAAACTGCCTTCCGACGTATATCGGAAGATAGTAAGATGCCTTGCTTTTGGTTTCGCAGTATTCGACAGCAATTCTAGGCGCAAGTAAATAAAGAAAGCCAGCGTGCTTTCGTTATCAATTAACATCTTTATCAGTTAGTTTAGTTTTAATGTAATCTACGAGTAATTGCTGATGTTTGATGTTAACATGAAAAGGATCTCGTAGACAAGGAAAGAACCTGTTCTGGGGCAACTACTTCTATAGTGACCAAAAGGCGTTAAATGATCTTCAAGGACATGTGTTCCAGCAACGGTATGAAAAAAATGATAGTAATAATGACGGTAATAATAGAATTATCCGGTAACTTCACACTTCAATAAATTTGCTGAATTAGTGAAAATTTCAAAATGGCTTCGCATCGAGGCTATGATGCCTAGAAGAGTCTTTACATGCTGACACGAGAATATCATAATCTCCGCGTCAGAAGCTTGCATCTATTTCACCATTTAATAGACTCACATTTTTTCCACCGTGACTAATTTTGTAAGCTAAGCACGTCATTCGTTACAGCACACTCCTGGGGCTGAGAAATGTAGCGACAATGATCTGGTGGAACCAACTATCACAGGTGCAATGCGTGGGTTCAGGCATTTACTTTTAAGAGGCACAAACAGATTTACTTTACCTCTGGTAACCTCAAGAGAAAGACATTATAATCCAGAATCCGCATTAAACATCACGTTCCTTCATTACCAACTGGGCAGAGCCGGTTTACGTTGGGAAATGACACAGGCGGGAGTCATGGTAGACAGAAATACTGTCGCCAGTAAACTTACTTGCATTAGAAAATTTTATTTTATTTGATGAACCGATAGCCATTTAAAGGAACAGGGCTCTTATTTTACTTGTACTTAATTGAACTAGAGACGTTGAAAAATTTGGTGCTGGACTGTGATTCGAATTTATATATCCTCTTTCGAGGATCTGAATCCCTCGGAACAGTATACTTCAATCATTTCGTTCCTTTTCCCTAGACCGCAACCTTCACTAGGTCTCCTCCAAAGGTAATTATGTGGGTCTGAATCCTGATCCAGTACAAAAAATTCATAATTTCATTTCAAGCACTATCATGTGCACATCGGCCTGCTAGTGAAAATTAACGTGCATTTTTAATGTCTGTTCATGTGTTGCCAACAATCGCTATAGGTGTCGTTATTTCTGGTCAAATATGCACACATCTTACTGTTGGTGAGTAAGCAATTAATACTTAAGCTATATTCGTGGATGGTAAAGAAGGACGGTAGGTGTGCGGTTCGATTGTCGCTCAAGCTCAAAAATTTGTATCCTTATTTTAGATTCAAACTCCTAGCAGCTGGTAAGAAAAACCGATACGTAAAATTTGATTTTACTTAGTTAACAATCCGATTACGTGTTGGATTCGTATCTCTGTTACAGAACTTCACATCATGCGCTTCATCTTTAAATATATGCGCACTTTGTTACTTCTAAATGGAGGTATATCACATACATTCGTTTTTTTTTTTGTTGTGCTCGACTATCGTCGAGGCACGAAAACGTCCGTGAATGAGTTTCTTAGTTTTGAGTACGCTTACGAAAGAAATATAAAAACAACTATGAGAGTTACTGATTTATGATGCTTAGTTTGCAGTCAGTACTGACTATTATTAGTAACTACGCTCCAGTCCCTAAACCTAGTTACAGAAATGCGAATCACACGCATTTCGTATTCCAGGCCGTAGCAGTCGCGTCTTTGAGACGCCAGCTATGGTCACTTGTCAGCCTGTTGTAGGATCACATCGGTTCGTCTTCTTCCTGCTGCTACTGTAACTGAGATTTGGCAAGAGGGCAAGGTATGTTTTGCATCTCTGTGATCGACGAGTTACTTCCTGGTGTGCACGGAATTAAGCCTCAAAGTTCACTTAGTTTTTCCTGTCATTTCCATTGAATAATCTTAGTTATTACCGCTTGAGGTGTAACAAAAGATTATAAATTTACGGTTTTCTGCCCAGGAAAGTGGTTGCACGTGGAAATCGCAACTAATCTCCTCCTTTAAACAGCGGTTTACGAGTTCTAGCCACTATTGGCCTCGTAATAGGAATACCGGACACATACGTCTTCGCTAGCTCTGTGGTAACGTGCTGACCTGTAAAAGGCGTATGTTACGGTTCGCAGTTGTAGTCGCGCTGGCTGTAACGTTTTTATCCCTTCTGTGAAAGAGCTACAAGCAGTCAGATCAAACATCGATAAGGAAATCGCAAGAAAATACTTTCGGTTCATAGTGGAATGGTGAAAAGCTTACAATGCTGCACAACAAGTAACGCCTCTTTTCAACAAACAGATAGCGCAATAGAGTAGCTCAATTGGCAAGGAACACTTCCTATTTAAATTTCTGCATCCTACTCTGTTCGCAGTTCTGTGTAGGTGACAGTTAGGTGATTTTATTTCAGTGGTTACAATATAGAATCGAAAGGATGCACTGGGTAACCGAGGCAGCTAGTTCATGGCGATTCGGTCAACCAAGTAAATTAATGTACTGAACATGCTGCAAACCACTACAGGAAGCCTGTGTGTCAGAAATCTCATCCAGTGTGGTGCACCAGCGTTACGAAAGAAAAATGAATCACAGAAGAAGATTTGGTGGTCAGTTGGATTGATGATACGTTTACATCCTTATGTGCTTGGTTCGATTCCAACTTCTGCCCATAATTTTTGATAGGGAGAGACAGATTCTATTCTCTTCTGGCAACGACAAGTGAAGAATGTATAATGGCATTACGGTCTGAAATTCACATTAAACATGATATTCCATCCCTACTAAGTAGACGTTAGGTTGAAACACAATAAAGTCACGAGTGGTGACATGTAGAAACTCCGTCACCAGTAACCATTCTTATACTATTTGTTTATTTATAGTGACATAACAAAAGCTATGTATGGTCACAGGACACTTATTCCATCTTTTATTTGAACTTCCGTTTGTCGATAAAATTGGTTCTGAACAGGGAATGCAACTCAGATCGCCCTTAACGTGGAATTTAATCCATTCGTGACAATACAGCTTGACTACAATTTGTTGTTTGTTCAAAACTGCAGATTCCTCAACATCTCCACAAATTGCGCGTGAATAGGTTCGAATCCTGGCCTGGCACTAAAGTTTTCATTACGTATTATCAAGCTCTAACATGAGAACACCTATTGCTGGTTTATAATAATTTTTATTTTTAATGTATTTTCATTCGTTGTCAACACTAACGGTATCTGACTTTTTTTACTGCCACTGAGACACAGAACTATATGCGAGATCACTGTAAGTTCAATAACGTTATTCCGAGCTGCTGGTGGAGAAACGTCGGTAGCTGACATCTCTTAGTGTGGAGTTCGATTCCCAGTCAGCACTTAACTCTTCGTCATATTATTTCTAGTTCAAACATGCTCACATTTCACTGTTGGTGTAACAAACCCAAATTTAACGTTCGTTTTCTCTAGAATATAACAACGATAGGTGCCGGGTTGGAGTCCTGAGAAGGAAAAAATTAATGTTTCTTCTCGTCATATCAGTTAAAACCTCTAGATACTGCCGAGAAAATCCGATACGTCACATTTGATTGTGCTTCGATATCAATTCGATTAGGTTCTGGGTTCGAATCCCTGTGCAACACAAAGCTTTACCTCACGGCACTTCAAGTAAGTTACTTGTGAAGAAGCAATATTTAACATGTCTCGTAGTTCGTTAACAGTGACAACAAATGTTGGGTAGGAATTCCCGTCCGCTAAAAATGTTTACGTTATGTAATTTAAAGTTGATATTTGCTAACAGATACTGTCTAAAATTGGGGTATATCACTCTCTGTATGCCTAGTCAGGAATGACTAGTTTCCGTCAGTCACGAAATCCTTGCTTAGTCTGCATGGTTGGTTGGTTGGTTGTTTTGGGGAAGGAGACCAGACAGCGTGGTCATCGGTCTCATCGGATTAGGGAAGGATGGGGAAGGAAGTCGGCCGTGCCCTTTCAGAGGAACCATCCCGGCATTTGCCTGGAGTGATTTAGGGAAATCACGGAAAACCTAAATCAGGATGGCCGGACGCGGGATTGAACCGTCGTCCTCCCGAATGCGAGTCCAGTGTCTAACCACTGCGCCACCTCGCTCGGTATTCTGCATGACCTGGGTTTGAATCCACATGCAGAACGAGACTGATCGTCGTGTCATTTGAAGTTCATACATATTCTCAACTAGCTGCTCGGGAATAACTCAAATTTTTAATGTAATTTTGTGTTAAGTAATAAGTACGGTATGTTAGTTTGAAGAGCAGATCATGAATACGACCAACTTACTACGTGCATTACCTATCTGACATAATAATGAGAGTGGTAGCATTTCAGGTATGTCATTTATTGTAATAAATGTGAGCTTACAAGCCTTAAGGACAGTCTTATCTGTGATAAGGTGTTCCCTGATATTTGTAGTAGTGTGGTGTTACTTTATATCTTGAGTTATTGCAATACAGAGCAGTGTTTTCTAGTGGTGACTTGTTGGAACCTTTTTCAATAGTCAAACGACTGTACCGACGAGCGATTAGAGGACCTGCTAGACAGCTGCGTTATGCGGGTTGCATGCGAATCAGGTGAAATGCAATTCAGGTCGTTCGGATACTTTTGAGCACGACTGTACCTAACTGCCTGTCACAGGCTGAGCTAATCCGTTACTTCTGGTTGCCGACTCCTCGTGATCATCCTTGCAGCCAGCTGCAGTGCACTGCAAAACAAACAGCTGCAGCTTGGATGTATGCAGTAGTTCTAACCGACTCTAACCGCACATAGATCCTCAACTTCTAGAAATTCATTTTACCCAATCTGAGGCAGCGACTTTGCTGACCATACACCTCGAATTTCTCACGCGAAATGTAGATTTTTCCCTTTTATACAAGTCGTTTCCGAAGACAGAACAAATCAGATTTTCACATCGCTAAAGTAACGTTACTTGTTGTGAAAAGCCAGCCAGGGTGGCCGAGCGGTTCTAGACGCTACAGTCTAGAACCGCGCGACCGTTACGGTCGCAGGTTCGAATCCTGCCTTAGTAATGGATATGTGTGAAGTCCTTAGGTTAGTTAGGTTTAAGTAGTTCTAAGTTCTAGGGGACTGATGACCTCAGCAGTTAAGTCCCATAGTGCTCAGAGCCATTTGAAGCATTTTTGTTGTGAAAATCCTGTAACATTATGGCATAGGGTACATTTCCTCTAAGTATTTTCTCCTCAGGTAGAAGAAAATCTGTTCTAATCATCTCAATATCTATTACGTCATGCATCAGAGGACTACAATATTAAACTCGTTTTTGGTTCATGATGGAGTGCTGAGATCTACCTCTGTCACAGGACGCCTCCTCACTTTCGAACTCCCTAAAAGGAAACAAATGCCTGGCCACATACGAAGTGTCTTAAGGTAACAACACGGAAGTCGTAAACATCAGGTTTATACTAGGTATCACTTTATAAATTCGGACAAACATCCGATCTTATTTAGATGGTCGTCTCTCCCTGTGTAGCTGGGACATTGAAATTTCGTTCAAAGATATCACTGCAACGATAAAAGGAACACCTGATAACCACTTGGTCAAGAATCACATCCAACCGCCAGGTGGCACATCATTGACATCAAATTGATAGGCTAATTAATTAAATTGATCGTGAGAGACTTTACACGGAGAGGAACTGTGTTTCAGCAGTCGGATTACACTCACCAGGTACCTGAAAGTGAAATCCCTGGAGGGAGGATGACGTTCTCTTCGAGGAACACTATTGAGAACCGATCTTCAAAAAATGGTTCAAATGGCTCTAAGCACTATGGGGACTTAACAGCTGAGGTCATCATTCCCCTAGACTTAGAACTGCTTAAACCTAACTAACATAAGGACATCACACACATCAATGCCCGAGGCAGGACTTGAACCTTCGACCGTAGCAGCCGCGTGGTTCCGGACTGAAGCGCCTAGAACCGCTCGGCTACAGCGGCTGGTCGAACCGATCTCCGAAGCTGATAGTAGAAGGATTCAACCGCCAACAACATACATTTCACGAAAGGACCGCGCTATAAAAAACACGATCATAGTTACCATGTCACTGTCATAGTGCACAAAAAGCCGTCTTGGTTCTACAGGCGCACACAAAAGAGTTACTCGTAGTGTTACACTTACTGGTAGAAATGTTATCTGTGATTTGGAATTAAGTCTATCCAATCAACCACATGACTGTGTTGGATCCTACGGAGACGCCTTTTAATGATTACAGCCACCAGTGAATCATATTCGTGCCACTCTCATATCTCGAAACAAGTACCTTTTTCGAACCTATCTGCTAAGGATCCCATACAGCATAACTCCAGCGTGCAATTTGTGGCTATTCCTCAGTCTCTGCCTCGCCCTCCGTGCAGGTTTATCCATGTGATCGTTCCAGTATACGTCGGAACCGAACAGAAGTCAGAGAGCGCTATAGCTAAGACCTTCTGCATCCCTTAGAGAGACAGGCGGAGCTAGTTATTGCGACAGGACTGTGTATGGACCACTCGGTGAAATGGGAACACATTGCCATATCTCAGCCAACCGTGTACACCGCCAAACGGAACTTCCTTGTGCAACAAGAGGTAGTAGAAAAGACAATACGAGTAATTACGGTGGTGTTTCTTAGGTGGAAAATTAAGAAGACTCCACATCACCCAGGGACTGGAAGAACGACGAGGATTTTGCTACTGCATTGTTGTACATCTCCAAACTATATAGAGGTACCGCAATCTGAAGGAGATCTTCGTCTCTCAGAATGCGTTCATGTCTGTTACCCAAACATTCTCTCCCTTCTCGTTATTTTGTACCATCCAACAGAGAAAAACTATGAACTATAAAAACTCCGCTAATGCCAGCTGGTAGAGAATTCGATAAGATATTACTTCGCCCCTGTATTCTAACATATCGGGAAACAAATACGTCCGTGTACCTGTATTCTAACATATCGGGAAACAAATACGTCCGTGTACTGGCATTGACCACATGTCGTGATGCTACAATACATCATGTCTGTGATAGGGTTCAAAGATGGATCCACCAGGCGTTACGTCCGGACATGTGTCCTGTGTCCAAACTTGGACCCACTAGCGGTAGGACTACGTCATGGGAGCCACCTTCGACATATGTACTGACACAGACTTACAGAAGACAGGGCAAACACACTCAACTGTAGAATAAGTGGTTGGAAGTGACAGGCTGCATTTGACTACAGTGTTATACTATTCCGTCCTACCAGAAAAATAGTGCATTTGTGCTAGGTGTTGACAACTGTACTACATTTAAAAGCAGTTTTCGAATGCGTGGCGAGAAGTAATGTCATGATCGCATGTGCAGAATTGACATAAATTCAATAACGTTAGGAAAAATGACGGAAAATACGTATAAATTGAGCGAAAATACGCCAAAATGTACGGGAAATTGAGGGGAAATCAGGGAGTACTTGCATGTATTCTGCTTGGTGAAAGAAATACTTGTACTTGGCAACGAGTATGCGACAGCAAGAGAAATACGAAGAAGAGTCGACATGGAAGCACCAGGAAGCAGGGAAACAGTCAGTCGAGAGCGATAAGACGGTTACAATAGAATGTTTAAGGTGGATGACCACCAAATGTAGAATAATAAATTTATATATCTCAGATCACAATCCCAGGTGTGACCCCAAAGTTATCGGCAACCGCGTTATAAATTTTTTAGTATCCTTTGCTACACGGCGTTGTATTACCAGTTGGGATGATTGCAATATACAACTACAGAATGGGTGGCATGTTTGATCCTGTGCAGGACTATTCGGGCGTTTTAAACGCTAAAAACCAGTATCTACAATGCGCTTCTCTGTACTCTCCACTAATCACAACAATGCAGTGTCAGCTGACAAATACCTTACAGAACAGTTGCTGTATAGTTTTTTAACAAATTCTACTGTATGTCCATTGAGGTAATAGATACACGCAAGTTGACGGCTGTCTTTGATGCTTTCCTGGAGAAGAGAGCCATTTGTCTAAATTGACATGGATCTGAAGAGAAAAAACTTAGAAAAAATGTAGCCTATGCCACATTGTGCAGGGTTTTCACAACAAGTTCGCTCTTCGAAAATGACTTGTATAAAACGGAGGAATCTACATTTCGCGTGAGAAATTCGAGGTGTATGATCAACAAAATCGCTGCCTCAGATTGGGTAAAGTGAATTTCTGGAAGATGGCCGTCTATCTCCAGTTAGAATTGGTTAGAACTACTGCATACATCCAAGCTGGAGCTGTTTATTTTGCAGCAGCTGCGCGGGTGGTCACGAGGAGTCGACAACCGGAAGTAATGGATTAACTCAGCCTGTGACAGGCAGTTCGGTACAAAGAATTCGCTGGCCTGTCTGCCCTTGTCTGTAGCGGCGGTGGCTAGCGAACTGACCAGTGTTCTGGGTGATTGGGAATGGAAGTGAATGCGTGTGCCGGCCGGGGTGACCGAGCGGTTCTAGGCGCTACAGTCTAGAACCGCGCGACCGCTACGGTCGCAGGTTCGAATCCTGCTTCGGGCATGGATGTATGTGATGTCCTAGGATTAGTTAGGTTTAAGTAGTTCTAAGTTCTAGGGGACTGATGACCTCAGAAGTTAAGTCCCATAGTGCTCAGAGCCATTTGAACCAGTTTGAATGCGTGTTGTTGCTTGAGAGGAGATTGAAAATGACGGGTGTTTGCACCGGATGTTGTTTGCACCGGATGTACTGATAACATCTGAATTCCTACCACCCAAATCACCCCCTGATGCCCTCCATGGCTGGTAGTGGCGCACTCTGGCGTACACGTCCATCCACGACAGCGGCTGTGGCTGCAGCAGTAGTTGCTGTATTTGTGCCTGCGACTTCTAAGCATTGGCGAGAGGTTTCTCAGAAGGTTGGATTATGCCCAGGTGATCATAATCCTCTTAGTAGAACAATAGATTAAGGACCTGTCAATCAAAAGAGAACAATAGGTTTGTACCTGAATGTACTCTTGCCCATGATGCAATGTGGGGATATATACTGGTTGCTCTATTACTTATATAGATCGTGCGTATTACGAATTTGCCAGGCTTGGAGAATTATCTCCAATAAACGATGCATAAATGTTCAACACTCCTCCAAACATATACAGAAATACGATATTTCAGTGCCTGGGTTGTTCTGAAGTACGATGCATTGATGTCTGCAGGACCTTAGAATCGTACTTATGAACTACACAGGCACTGCAATATCCTATTTACCCGCCGAAACCGGTCAAGCGACTGTCAATTAAAATGACTCTCCTGTATGTAAATATACATAATGAAAGTATTAGTACAGGTTGAGACATATGGTTGAGTACATATGGAGGTTTGGATCCGGCCCTGAGTCAAGTTTGGATAGCCTGTTGTATGGTGACCACTCGCTGTTAGCGGGAAATCTGGTTTCGAGTCCCGGCCCGGCATTAATTTCTACTGTCGTCATTCCATTACACAGCTGTTGGTTGTCCACATTCGCAACTGCGATAAATTCCATGTATGACAGAAATAACCGTATCACTAAAGTCCAAATTGATTCTGGTCACAAGCAGTTAGAACCGCGCAACGATTTTTAGTTATGAGTTACCTAAATACACTGCTGGTCATTAAAGCTGCAACATCAGAAAGGATAGCAAATAATGAAATTTCGCTTATAGTGCATCGTCGCACTCTCCTTGTGAATATTTGTCCTGTTGCAAACAAGCCTGCAAATTGGGCCGTTCAGATTCTGGATGACGTTGAGTGTGGTCTGCCTGATTCCATATTCGCATGAAGTCACTGGATCCCAGCCATGCTGGTAGACGTTAGTCCTTCTAACGCGACGCATACCACAGAATGTAGAGGACATCGATTGTGCATATTTCGTGCAGTTGCACTGAAATGATAAACATTTGCACATCCAAGCATGTAGTACACTTCAATCCAATTTGACTTTTGTTGCACGACACCTTAATGATGTTGCAACCTTAATGGTCTGCAGAAAAATTTCACTGACAGGGATACAGTATGACGTGGACGAATTTCACTGTGTTCTCAGCAATGCTGCTAACAACGCTGCCATTTGCACAACACAGAGAATCGTGAACATGGAAGAGGTGCAAACAGATCAGACTCATACTCTTACTCTCCAACTGGATTTCGCATTTAGACTCTATTCTCGCCATATAAAAACTTTGCCAAAAGTGCAGTGAATCGTTCTCACTATCTGCGAATGATTTAAGCTACTAAGTCTGAAATACTAACACGACAATTGTGCAGTGCATTCGATTAATATTTAAATAAAATCCATAACGTTAATGTTGACAGCTACATGGACTGAATGTATAATAATAAAGAAGAACCACCTTCAGCCACATTGTGATTTTATTAAAATGCACGGACGCATTTCGAGCCCTGTGGTCTCATCTTCAGTTGCTTTGACAGTCTACATCGACTTTACATTTCGTTTAGTTCTGGGCCTAGTAAGATCACATTGTTATATTACAAAATGCCACATTACGAAATATAAGTTTATAGCACTATTATAAATTGAAAAGTAACTTGCTGGTTCTAGTAGAATGTTTACGTGCAAATACGCACTTTCTATTAAACAGCACATTTTCAGTAACTTTCTGACACAGCACATTTTCGATCACAATTCAAAATAAATCAAAGAATTTCGACCGTGCACACACTGCATTTTTACAAATACGGAGATACTATTAACAAAGTTTTACATTGTTATTTACATAGATGCCCTTAATAATAAAATCACGATTTGTGGTTGAAGGTGGTTCTTCTTTATTATTACGAAAGTAATACAGTCACTGAAGAAACACTGCGAAAAATGGATAAAATTAAGGATTAGATTTACGTTGTCCAGGTGTACTATAGTTCAGTCTTGCAACTTCAGATGATTGTCCTGGAATTGTGATATAGGAAAATGATTAACACAGCACCACAGATAACTTTTAGAGGTGCATTTATGACCTTGAATGAAGGAGAGCTTGATTGAATGGAATCGATCAATTTTATAGTAATCTGTCGGCTGGCACAGTAGTGTCTTCCATTAAAGAGAAATGCATACCTCATTCATTTTCACCATGTCTAGTAGTAAATGAAAATTTCCACCATCGTCTGTCGCTAGGTAAGAATGGGTGGTGAATCGATAGCCACAATGACGGTATGTGTGTATTAATTGGGTATCCACTGGAGCGTAAGTCTCTCCTAGATAGGAACGACACAGGTACACTCCACAACCCCACAATGCCTCGAGGCTACGTTGTCTTTAAAGCAGCTCTGTCTGAACACCAAACGGAAAATGACTCCTAGGAATAATGTTCCGCGAAAATTGATGAGAACAACTTGGAAAGCACGACCACGTACTATGAGTGCTTCAGCACTTGCTTTGTGTACTCCATAGCTTAGCTGCACCTCTTCAGTGAACCAAAGAATAATGAAAGTAGACAGTTGCGGACCAGAGACGTGTAATGTGGTCCGATAATTCGCGATTTTTCCTGTCTTCAAATGATGCAAAGCGTCGAGTACACCGACGTGGAGTACTGGTCATAAAAAAAGGTCCTAACCGACGGAGACCCAGGACGACAGTCACGACTTGTCAATGTCAGTCGGTTTTAAGCCCCACAGGAATTGCTGTTTTCAGTTAATGCCGGTCGATCTCAATCAGTTCCCGATCGAACATTCACAATAAACAACCAGCCACTTCCATTCCATACAATCACCGGCTACCGATTTCAGCTAAGTATGAGTTCCAGAATGAGATTTTCACTCTGCAGTGGAGTGTGCACTGATATGAAACTTCCTGGCGGAATAAAACTGTGTGCCGGACCGAGACTCGAACTCGGGACCTTTTGCCTTACGCGGGCAAGTGTTCTACTGTCTGAGCTACCCTAGCACGACTCAAGCCCCGTCCTCACAGCTTTACTTCTGCCAGTACCTCGTCTCCCACCTTCCAAACTTTATAGAAGCTCTCCTGCAGCTCTAAGCGTTTCTGGGAATGGTTTTGAAGGAGTGTTAGCACCGCTTCCCGTCAGATCACCAACGCCAAGCCTTGTCGGTCTTGGGTACCACTTAGATGGGTGTCCACCCTGGTTTCCGAGCGCTGTTGGCAAACCGGGTGCACTCAGACCTTGTGAAGCAAACTGAGGGGCTACTTGCTCGAGAAGTATCGGCTCCGGTCACGAAAGCTGACAACGGCCGGGAGAGCTGTGTGCTGACCAGATACTCCTACACATTTGCATCCAGCGGCGCCTATCGTTTGCTGATGACACGGCGGTCGATCGGTGCCGTTGAACCTCCCGAGGCCTGTTCGGATGGAGCATTTTTAAAACCTTAAACATGGCTGTGAAACAGCAACTGTGTAAATCTGAAGAGGTTGCAAAAATCAGCCAACCAGTTGCAAAACAAAGGTTTATTAGTCACTGACCTAGGTTTCGATATTTCTGAAAATATTCAAAAGGAGTGGGCCTTATTACATACATCACATGATTTTACAAGGCTTCAGCTAATCTAATGTACCATCATATGAAGTAACAAAGCCCGCTCCTTCTGAAGAGACCCAAATGAATGGTCCCCGTAGTGAATATTGCTCCTATCGGCCTGCGTCTGTAGCACTGTGCACCTTTCGAGCAGAAGTTCGCCTGAACGAAAGTGTATCTGGATATGATCACCAACCTGGTGTAACAAGAAACGTGATTCAGACGACCAGGCAATACGTTTTCATTGATTCTCGATTCACTCCCAATTATCGTTTGCCCACTGCAATCGTAACTGACGATGTCATTAGGTCAAGGTCGGAAAGTGTAAAGGCCGTGCGCTGACCAGCGCCATGTTCAACGACGTGGGCTGAACGGTGTGCTCCGAGACACTTCTGCCTGGACAAGCACTGCGCTCTGTCGTCAGATCTGCAACAGAGCGCCAAGTATCTTGCTTTACAGATCCGTCAAGCCCAACGACTTCCACGCTACGTGATGGGGCGTAGACGTCCAACAACCTGTCGCCTACTTGTGGTTTCGGCATGCTTCAACATGTTTCCATGGATATGGACATCATTACCACGCGGACAGCCGACCAACTTCACCGTTCCCGAGATGCTCCTTCCCAGCGCAGGGCCGTAGCAATCTGTCCCTTGCCAAAGTCGATAACTCCAATAGGGACCCATATGTCGCTATGGTGATTCACCATTAGTTTCTGCTGCCTTTATACATTTTGCTTACCGCATCACGTACCTACAGCGCCTTCACGTGGCACTTAATCTCGCCGTGGGCAGCGGCGATAATGTTTAGTTCATCAGTGTATGTGCCACTTAGTGTCAGTGAAGATTCGTAAAATACATATAGTGAATGAATTGCACCGACAGATACATTCGTTAGTGCTAATTTCATTATTAGCTGAACATGGCAATTGGTGAGGGTGATGGGTTGAGTTGTTTTGGGGAAGAGACCAAACTGCGATGTCATCGGTCTCATCGGATTAGGGAGGGACGGGGAAGGAAGTCGACCGTGCCCTTTCAAAGGAACCATCCCGGCATTTGCCTGGAGCGATTTAGGGAAATCACGGAAAACCTAAATCAAGATGACAGGACTCGGGTTTGAACCGTCGTCCTCCCGAATATGAGTCCAATGTGGTAACTGGTGACATTGTAACTACAGTCCGATTAAAACTACTTGATAGTTGACATTTCGCACGATGGAGCTGATGTCCTATACTCAAAGCGTTCACCGTCACGGCCGAACCGTTCGCCGTCACCAAACTGCCACAACAAGTAGTCAGTTCACTTCCAATTTCTTGTCCGGCTTTCTTTCTTGATGTGTTTGGATCCCCAATCCTGGGTCTGGCCCTTTTATTTCGTATTTCATCACACATGATAACCACACCAAAAACAACATACTTGGAAACACACACACACCAGCGCGCGTGCGCCCGTGCGCTCCCAAAACGATGCTAAGGAGATGCACACGTTTCATACACAGCCCTAACCAAAAACGACTGGATTATTCCGTACAAGATTCAGCCTGACGTGTACAGTTATTTATAATCGTAGAGATCGGCCTACGTTAGGTAAGCTTCTCACGATACCACGTGATGACGAAGTTTTGAAGGCTGCAATAACCGTTGCGACTAGGTCATGAGAGCCACAAAAAAAATTCCCACCTGCCGTCCAGTCCTTTGGCGCAGTGGTTAGCCAAACAACTAGCTGTTTCAGAAGTTCGTAGGTTCATATCTCGCCACATACTGCGAATTTCTTTTAATTTCTAAAAGAAATTGATGGCTGTTTTAATTCAGTTTCTTGATTTGCATAAATAGTTTGTTTCTAATACTTTGCTGCATCATTTTCAAAATCTCATTCACTTTTTTTTATTTGCTCTTATTTTTGTTCCTACTATTCTTTTTTTGTTTGAAATCCGCTTCTGTCCCCTATAATCTGATACAACGTGCCAACCAAGGCTGCTCATAGGTCTGTAATATGGCATCCCATGTAGCCAGTGTGAGGATAGTTTCAAGTAACCAATGACAGCGAGAAATTACAATTTGCTATTTCACTGCCGAAGATGGCTACGTAAACAAAAATATTGTTAAACTCTTCTGTCTTGAATTTGTTCCTAGATGTTTGTCTTACGTGCCGTGGACAAAGCTATCGTAATTTTCTTCGCCGCAGATTGTTGATCGCCGATTTATAGGCTACGTTGCACATCACGAGTTTGTGCTTAGGTTAGGACATGAGTTTATATTCAATGCTACGAAACGCCTTGTGTGCCGCAGTTCACTCACTGGTCGTCCGCCCCCGGTAGCTGAGTGGTAACAGTTCGGCGCTAGCGGCCGTGCGAAGCGGAGGTCCGATACTTCCGCCTGTGCGGCGCGTGCGAGTGTTTGTTTACTTGTGGACTTAGTCTGCGCGCGAGCTAGTAACAACGATCATGGCGAACAAGTACAGGAAAACTACATTACGGTTCAATTTCTGCAAAGACTACGAACGACCAAAGGCTTTAGCAGTGGAACGATTCATTCGAGAGGACGTCAAGATACCGCCAAATGATATTGTTGGAATTCACCTGTCCATCGTTAGTCCCACGGTGTATGTTAAGATGGTAAATGACGCGGCGTGTGAGAGACTTCTACAGGCGACAAAAGCAGGTCTCCGATTTTGCCATAGTGACGGGAATGTCGGCACGGTAACTGTAGAACATGCTGGTCTGGGTATACGGACAATACGTGTTTTTGAGCTGCCATTTGAGCTCCCGGCTGACGAAGTTATCGAGGCTTTTAAGCCATACGGCACAGTACATGGTCACACAGCAGAACGCTGGACACAATTCGCCACATACCCCGTTCTTAACGGAGTGCGGCAGATCACTATTGATCTTCAGAAGCATGTACCGTCCTATCTGACAATTGGTGGTTGTCGGGCGGTGGTGATTTACGATGGTCAACCACGTACATGTTCTGGATGTGGCCAGGAGGGACACCTCAGGTCGAACTGTATGCAACGACGGATTACGCAACTGCCTTCAGGTGTGCGGGAGCCGTCGCCGGCGATGACAGTACTACCGATCACCTATGCCAAAGCCCTCACTGCGTCCGCTGATGACCGAAAGGGCACAGCCTCGGTGGAAGATCAAGATGGCACTCTCCGAAACCTTGTCGCAGACGTCGGGATGACAGAGCATGCTGCTCCGTCGAGCATACAATCTACGGCGACATCAGATGAGACCGAACTCCCACCCAGCACACCGATAGTACAAGAAGCAGTTCCAGCCACTACGGATGCTGTTCCGTCTGAAACGCACTCTGAGACGACATCATTAGTTTCGACCGAACTCCCACCAAGTTCAACGATGGGACTCGAAACACTTCCAGTTCCTACGGATGCTTTTCTGTCGGGCAGCCGTGATTCCCTGCAATCTGAGGACACGGACGGAAGATCACGCAAACAGCGTTCCCCGAAAAGGAGGAAACGGCGGCGTCGCACGACATCTCCTCGGGATGACTCCCCTTGCCCCGACGACGATGTGCCTGTGGACCAAGACGACACAACAGCCTCTACGAAACAGGATGAGGTACTGGGAACTGTTCGATCCGACCCACAGCGGTCAGTCACATTGACGGTACCGGGACGTGGTGATTCTGAAGAGAAATCACAGCCAGTTGGCTCTCCAGACGCAGATGCTGTGGCTATGGACACGAATATATCACAGCCTGAAAAGATGTGGTATGAGGATATTGAGGAGGCGCCGGACGTCATACAGAGGCAGCCGGCACTCACGAAGACGGACTAATAATTGCTGAAGGTGAAGGGAGAGGGGCGAGAGAACGTCTTCTAACTCAGCCCCCGGCGCCGGTGCAGGGAGATGTTGTTGCGCCTCGACAGAGTGGGATTCAACGCCATGCGAACCGTATTGCGACATTAAATATCAATGACGTGCGTTCCCCGGCCAAAATACACCTATTGAAGGAAACGGTTTGGGCATCTGATGTGGATATTGCTTTGCTGCAGGAAGTCCACATAGCTGCACTCCCATACATCGCAGGCTACCAATCCTATTCGTCACATGGAGATCACAATGGGAGTGGGGTGGCAGTTTACGTGCGAGATGGCTTCCCAGTGGAAAACGTGTGTTATCTTCCGTCGGCCAGGGGAATGGCTTTCACGACGTTTGGGACACGCATCATCAATCTTTATGCACCGTCGGGAAACAATCGGCGGCGGGAAAGGGCGCGATTTTATGCCGAAGACATTGCTCCACTATTCCATGGACGTTATGAATGTGTAATAATTGGTGGAGATTTCAACTGTGTTCTCAGCCAGAAAGACCAATGGCCGCAAGCAAACATCAGCCAGGAGTTGCGAATCGTTGTCAACGACCTTGTACTTAGTGACACGTGGGAATTACGACATGGAGCTGCACCGGGATACACCTATGTGACAAGTCATTCGGCGAGCAGATTAGATCGCATTTATATCTCACGGGCTCATGCAAATGATGTCCAGGACGCGGAACGCTGGCCATTGGCTTTTTCCGATCACAGCGCTTACATCTGTACGGTGCTTCTTCCCCGTAGAGAGGTGTGGAACAGTAAGGCCCCGTGGAAACTAAACATTCAACATCTACATGATCCTGAATGCCGTCAACGGATCCTTGAGACATGGACGATGTGCGAGCGAAGGGTTGGAAGGTATGCGACGAAGCTTGATTGGTGGCTGACTTGTGCTAAATCGGCGCTTCGCCGTACGTTCATCTCATATAGCAGGGAAATGGCGGAATGGCGCCGCCGTACCACCGACTTTTATTTTGCAGCACTGCGCGACCTGGATGTTGGCCCGCCGGGACAGGACATCTGGATCGAACGCAAAAGGATAAAAGCTAAACTAGTGGCTTTAGCTCGGAAACATCTTCAGGGAACCATGGTGCGCGCCAGATGTCACGATACGATAAGGCACGAGATTCCTTCCATGCACCACGTCGTGAATGAACGAAAGCACCGACGACGCGTTTTGGTACGGGAGTTAATCACCCGCGAAGACCGAAGAGTGACGCGTCAAGCTGACATTGTCTCTGCATTCGTCGACCATTACCAACACATCTATCGGGAAGAAGCAGCCTCTTTCGATGACCTCGACCGTATCGCCACGTCCGTCTCCCGTACACTGACGGTGGAAGCCGCGGGCACCTTACTGGAAGCCATTAGCTGTGAGGAAATACATGATGCGATCGCACAAGGTGCGTTGAATCGGTCCCCAGGCATTGATGGGCTTCCTGCTGAATTCTATCGCGAATTTCGCAACGAAATGGCACCGCGATGGACGGAAATGTACAACGAGATGTTAAATTCCGATGCGCCTATTCCACCGGCTTTTATGGAAGGCCTCCTGGTGCCAGTACATAAACCGAAGCCAGGAATTACGGTCACACATTATCGCCCCATCACCCTGCTTAATGCCGACTATAAGATCTTTGCACGGTTGCTAGCGTCCCGATGTCGTATGTTAATTCGTAGCGTTCTCTCTCCGGAACAGACGACACCGGGTGGATCGGTGAATGTGCAAACAGCTACTGGCGAATGCCGTGATGTGATAGCGCTGGCGGAGGAGTGCCGGCTTAAAGCGGCGATGGTGGCGGTTGATTTTGACAGTGCTTTTGATAAGGTGCGCCACAACTATCTGTATGCTGTACTGGAACAAATGGGTTTTCCAGACCGTTTTACTGGTCTCATTAGAAGGATTTACGGGGGCGCACAATCCTTGGTACAGGTTAATGGGCGTATAGCAGGGCCCATTCAAATTCGACGATCCATTCGCCAGGGCTGCCCTCTTTCGATGCTGCTGTTCGCGATAGCGTTGGAACCATTAATTGGGAGGCTCACCAATTCTCTTTCTGGGATGGAACTACGGGGCTACACCTTCAAATGTCGTGCCTATGCGGACGACCTCCTGCTGCTCGTTCGTTCTGAGGAAGAGGTGAAGACGGTCCTTGAACTGTTGTTGGACCACAGTGTGATCGCGGGTGGTGCAGTGAACATGAACAAATCGGCGGCAATGCCGGTGGGAAGGGGCCTTACGCCGGAAGAAATCAGTCCGTTTCCTTATGTGCAACGATTCCGCTATCTCGGCATAGACTTTACCTCATCTGTAAAACATAGTGCAGCAGTTAACTACCGACGTATTTTACAGACAACACGTACCATGGTCCGACAACATCTCCTACGGCGCCTTGATCCTTTGCAGCGAGTCGAGTACCTGAACACTTATGTGGTTTCTCGAATGGTGCATATTTCGCAGATCCTGCCCCTACCACTCACGCTCGGACGTCGCCTTCAATCAGCACTAGGCTATTTCGTGATGATTGGATCGCCCCTCAAGGTGCGATACGAAACGCTCACTCTCCCTACGGACAAGGGGGGACTCGGACTTACGAATGTTCACTGCCGTGCGACGGCGCTCCTTCTAGCCACAATGTATAAGCAATGGCGTAGCGGGCGTGATTCCCTTACATCCCGCCTACTGGATCTCCTGGTTCCAGCGTCCCTCACACCTCCGGTGGCGGTGGGCAACATTACGCCACATTTTGCGCATGTCTCAACATTTATCGTGGAACTTAGTTATATCAGAGACGAGCTTCCGCGCACGAGACCGCCATGCGCGAAGGATTTTTATGTTTGGCTGCTACGACGGATACGTTGTAATGTAATTGAACTGAAACACCCCAGGTTGCATTGGCCGAAGATTTGGAGACATGTGCACCAAAAATTCTTTCCTACCTTCGTTCGGGCACTGTGGTTCTCTGTCGCCTGTGGCAAGTTCAACACCCACCAACGGCTCCATGCAATTGGACTAGTGGACACTCCACTATGCCCGAAATGTCACCAAGTGGATGACGACCATCACCGCTTAACTTGTATCGCGGTGGAGGACGTCTGGCTCCTAGGAAGACAGATGGTGGCTTGCTACCTCCGTGTGACCCCGCAACATATTACACCTGCTTCCTTCTTACATCCAGAGAGTGACTACTTTCCGGCGACTAAATCACAGTCGATCATCTGGATCAAAGGTTGGACGATCGCGTACCTCTGTGGGGATACTGCCACGTCGCGACTTGACTTTTGGTATTTCTTGCAGCAAGCCCACAGTGAGGTTCATAGATGGTCACACTATCGGAAAACCTTTGCCAATTATCTTCAGGCAGTCTTCCTCGACCCCCCACGCAGTTGGGATGTGCCGGGTGCAGCCGGTGTGCACATTTGACAGCTGATGACGAACCTCACGCTTCTCTCACCACTCACTATGTGATGCACATACCATACGATGAAATGGTCTATATGTTCCTTTTAACAGAGTGATCCTTATTGAAAATAAATAAATAAATAAAAACAAAAAAAAAAAAGTGGTCAGCGCGACAGAATGTCAATGCCAAGGGCCCGGGTTCGATTCCCATCTGGGTCGGAAATTTTCTCCGCTCAGGGACTGGGTGTTCTGTTGTCCTAATCCTCATCAGTTCATCCCCATCGACGCGCAAGTCGCCGAAGTGGCGTCAAATCGAAAGACTTGCACCCAGTGAACGGTCTACCCGACGGGAGGCGCTAGTCACACGGCATTTATTTATTTATCGGCTGTCGACAGAGCACCTCCCATTTCCATCTTAACTCTCGACGGTCGCTTCCAACATTGCTCCGCGTTACACATTAATAGTATTTGCAAAGTGACCCGCCCTATTTTTGTGTCGCCTGTAAACGAGCGGTACCTGGCAGCGAGTGTTGCGAGTGTTGCAATACCGTAGCTGCAAGTGACAGACGTCAACTACCAAGCAATTTTAATCGGACAATAGTAATGAATTAGGGGAGACAATAGCATGATGCTGAGCGTGAAAGGCCAGGCCAGATGTCGTCCCAAATGTCGGACTGACAGATGGGCGCGGTGAGCCAAAAAGCGCACATGTGCGGCAACCGCCACTAATGAGACTGTTGTGCGGTTAGCGCGGCCGGCAGGGGTGTCGAGTTAAGCGGCTGCTCACGCCTGCACGCAGCTTTCCGCACTTAACGCGCTTAGCACTTGTTGCGGAAACTTACCTCCCGGCCGCGGCGCCGCTTAGCCAACCGCCCTGCTTCCGACACCCGGCGCTCTACCCAACTCTGACGCCCAGTGGGCTTTCACCTCTGTACCATCAGAAGCAGCGGAACACAGGTAGCACGAAAGAGTAGTGAAGTTTTGTAAGAACTGACTCAGTCTCGGAAAAGCACGGAATTTCCGGTTGTCCCACACAAATCAAGTTATTTAATGCTGAAAGAACGCTTACCAAGTCACCCAGTCGTGATATTCATCTGAAAGCAGACCTCCTGACGCCACATATCTAGGGCTCGTTTTGAAAGCAAAATGAAGCATTGCCAACCGAGAGAGCTATGTTAGTATTTAATAAACATGTAGAGGAAAAACATTTGCGTCTTCGCGTCTTGGTTCAAAGCCTGACAGTAGCATTTTAACTGCTGTGGTGATACACTGTGGATCAAGTACAGGACGTACAGAATCAAAATGAAGAAACATGCCATAGCTGCGAAAAAGATACTTAACTTTGTGTTCTGCCTTACGGCAGGTCTTGTCATGGGGGAAGCCTCGTCAGAGAGGTTCACCGCATGAGCGTCTAGGGAAGTGATTCCAGTGGTGGTTTTCCGTTACCTTCCACTGACGATGATGAAATGATAATGAGGACAACACCCAGTCCCTGAGCGAAGAAAATCTCTGACCCAGCCGGGAATCGAACCCGGGCTCCATGGCGTGACAGACGGCCAAGCTGACCACTTTTGTTTATTTATTTTTTTTTTTTTGAGAAAGATGTTCAATTTATTGCTCATAACATTCTACAGTAGTACATTATTTTCAAGTGACATTTAAAAGTAACAAAACAAACGAATTGACGCATGGCACAGGGAATGGCAATTGAATCTCAATGTAGACACGTGTAATGTGCTGCGAATACATAGAAAGATCCTTTATCATTTAGCTACAATATAGCAGGTCAGCAACTGGAAGCAGTTAATTCCATAAATTATCTGGGAGTACGCATTAGGAGTGATTTAAAATGGAATGAGCATATACAGTCGATCGTCGGTAAAGTAGATGCCAGATTGAGATTCATTGGAAGAATCCTAAGGGAATGCAATCCGAAAACAAAGGAAGTAGGTTACAGTACACTTGTTCGCCCACTGCTTGAATATTGCTCACCAGTGTGGGATCCGTACCAGATAGGGTTCATAGAAGAGAGAGAAGATCCAACGGAGAGCAGCGCGCTTCGTTACAGGTTCATTTAGTAATCGAGAAAGCGTTACGGAGATGATAGATAAACTCCAGTGGAAGACTCTGTAGGAGAGACGTTCAGTAGCTCGGTACAGGCTTTTGTTGAAGTTTCGAGAACATACCTTCACCGAGGAGTCAAGCAGTATATTGCTCCCTCCTACGTATATCTGGCGAACAGACTATGAGGATAAAATCACAGAGATTAGAGCCCACACAGAGGCGTACCGACAATCTTTGTTTCCACGAACACTACAAGAGTGGAATAGAAGGGAGAACCGATAGAGGTACTCAAAGTACACTCCACCACACACAGTCAGGTGGCTTGTGGAGTATGGATGTAGATGTGGAATTAATCACAAGTTCCTTGACATTTTAGAAGAAACACAAGACTAGACCAGAAAGTGATGTTCGTCATTTCATCGTACGTGTTTTTCAAAGATCAGATTGTCTCTTGTTTCTCCATGTTCTGAATCGCATCATCGAAAATTGGAGTTAACATGACGGTTCTTCTGAGGAAGATGGCGTTTTTATCATAGTAATTGTTGATGGGTAGTAGCTTCTGACTACTCAGCTATCGGGGTGAACCACGAAAAAGAAGTAAAGAAATATTATTTTCCAAAGTACTGAAACGTTTAATAACAATCTGACGCATTGCTAGGAATACCGAGGTTATTTGAATTAGTTACGAGGGCGTACTGAAGAGACGAGCCTTCGAATTTATGTGAAAAACCTAAAGGTTTTTAAATAAAACTAACGTCATTAACAGTCTACATCTTTAATTTTCGTGATTACATATTTACATCTCAACATTGTCGCCCTGCCGACGAACACATTGCTCCCAACTAGAGACCAGTTTGTTGATACCGTCGCTATGTTTGTCCCCGGGACCAGCGGGATACACGGCCCCGCAACGAACTTGTGATGTGACACAAGTAGGATTCTCAACCACACTTCGGGAACGTTCAGCTCCGTCCAAGACCCATGGGAAATCAATATTTAATTCAAAAGGTATCCGCTAAAGGACTCAATTTTGTAGTGTGATATCGAGAACTTGCATGTAGTTAAACGCGCAGTTAAGAATTATTAAACTGATATGAAATAGTTTTTCGCTCCCCGTGGTAGACGCTGCTGGCTCTCTTAAGGCCTGCACGGTCACGTGCTGTGACGTACGCGCCAACGCCTGTCTTCCACGTGGTCCTCGCTTTCTCGCAGACCGACATAGTTACGCTACACGTCGCCATTGTGCACCCTACAATTCGGGTCACTCTATACGCAGAAGGTTGCAACTTGCGTCAGCGAAGCAGAAACGTCTCCGAGTAACACGCATGACCTGTAATATTTCAACCAATATTGAAAGTAGAATACAAAATTAGTAGACATTACTTTTCAATATCCCCTCATAAGTACGCATTCTAACAACACGCAAATTACAACATCATCGTGCTTGTAACGTCGCTATAAACTTTGGGTAGTTAAACTTTTGCAAAATGAGGAATAGAGTGCAACATCTAGAACCTACTTGAAGAATCTGATTTTCCCAATTATGATCATCATTTAAATGTCAATGTTGTTGTTGTTGTGGTCATCAGTCCAGAGACTGGTTTGATGCTGCTCTCCATGCTACTCTTATCCTGTGAAAGCTTCCTCATCTCCAAGTACCTACTGCAATCTACATCTTTCTGAATTTCCTTAGTGTATTCATCTCTTGGTCTCCCCCTACAATTTTTACCCTCCACACTGCCCTCCAATACTAAACTGGTGATCCCTTGATGCCTCAGAATGTGTGCTACCAACCGATCCCTTCCTCTAGTCAAGTGGTGCCACAAATTCCTCTTCTTCCCAATTATATTCAGTACCTCCTCATTAATTACATAATCTGCCCATCTAATCTTCAGCATTCTTCTGTAACACCACATTTCGAAAGCTTCTATTCTGTTCTTGTCCAAATTATTTATCGTCCATGTTTCACTTCAATACATGGCTACACTCCATACAAATAGTTTCAGAAATGACTTCGTGACACTTAAATCTATACTCGATGTTAACAAATTTCTCTTCTTCAGAAACGCTTTTCTTGCCATTGCCAGTCTATATTTTACCCTCTCTACTTCAACCATCATCAGTTATTTTGCTGCCCAAATAGCAAAACTCATCCACTACTTTAATTGTCTTATTTCCTAATCTAATTCCCTCAGCATTGCCTGATTTAATTAGACTACATTTCATTATCCTCGTTTTGCTCTTGTTGATGTACATTTTATATCATCCTTTGAAGGCACGGTCCATTCCGTTCAACTGCTCTTCCAGGTTCTTTGCTGTCTCTTGCAGAATTACAATGTCATCGACAAACCTCAAAGTTTTTATTTCTTCTCCATGAATTTTAATCCCTACTCTGAATTTTTCTTTTGTTTCCTGCACTGCTTGCTCAATATGAGAGGTGGCATGAACCCCCTCTCATATTTCTATCTTACTCTGAGTAACTTGGTTTTCCTCTCTAATTGCATGCGGTGAAAAGTCGCTATTCCTTCACAGACGGGCTTCCCATACAGCGTCTCTCGTCACCCGGGTGGTCCGGTGACAGGCGGATTCTGCTGAACTTGAAAGGGTTAAGCCGACGGGTGTGAGGGAGTCGATTGGATGCTTTCCAGACGCCGACATTGTCATAAGAGCGGGAGCGACATGCCCACAGGGGTCTGACGGATCGGCTGGGCTAGAGATTTCGTTACTTGGCAGAAACTTAGTGAAAACACTTTCTGGCGGGCTACCAGCGAGGCGTGGGAATGACTTGTGTTCCCAGGCAGTCTTGGCGGGCAAATTCCCGCGTTTTCTGGAAAGTCATAACTGTGATTGGCTGGCTCAGGGGATAGCTCTGTGACGTAGCAATATCGGCGCAGAAATTGGCGCCAAGTATCTCCATTGGTGGAATAGCAGGGTCGACTAGAGTCAGTTCGCGTTTCTTCTTAATCCGTGTGCAACAGCAAAAGTCGGAGTTAGAAAAGGGGGGGCTTAGAGCATCATTTCCTTATGAAGGTTCTAGAAGAATTTAGTGTTAGATACACTGCTAGCCCCGGCACCTCGCAAATATACAGATTGAATAACATTGGGGATAGGCTTCCCAACCACTTCTTCCCTTTCATGCCCCTCGACTCTTGTAACTGCCATCTGGTTTCAGTACCAATTTTATATAGCCTTTCGCACCCTATATTTGACCCCTGCAATCCTCAGAATTTGAAAGAGTATTCCAGTCAATATTGTCAAAGCTTTCTCTAAGTCTACGAATGCTACAAACGTAGGTTTGCCTTTCCTTAATCTATCTTCTAAAATACGTCGCAAGGTCAGTATTGCCTCACGTATTCCAATATTTCTGCGGAATCCAAACTCCTCTTCACCGAGAAGCCTCTACCAGTTTCTCCATTCGTCTGTAAAGAATTCGTGTTAGTATTTTGCAGCTGTAACTTATTTAACTGATGGTTCGGTAACTGTCACATCTGTCAATACCTGGTTTCTTTGGGATTGGAATTACTATATTCTTCTTGAAGTCTGCGGGAATTTCGACTGTTTCATACATCTTGCTCACCAGATGGTAGAGTTTTGTTAGGGCTGGCTCTCACAAGGGTATCAGTAGTTCTAATGGAATGTTGTCTACTCCCGGGGCTTGTTTCGACTTAGGTATTTCACGCAGTATCATATCTGCCATTTCATCTTCATCTACGTCCTCCTCCATTCCCATAATATTGACTCACATTCTTTCGTGGACGTCACGTGTGCTGCACTGCTGTTGATATTGCTCGTCAATATTTTATAAAGTTTTTGTCTCCAGTTACTTATTTTAAAGTTTATTTGTGTTAATATTTGCTGTAAAAGTAAGTTATTAGTGGATTTTCATTAATCTCAGTGTTTCTTCATGTTTTATTTACTCGAATGGTCTGTTATTCGTGAGTGTGCTTACGTCGTTCGTCCAAGACTCACTCCTCAGTAGTGTGTTTACATTTTGCGACGTGCAGCTGCAACTGTAGCGGTTATAAGGCTAAATACTGACAAAGTTATTTGTGCGCTGTTATACAGTTTTTAAATTTAATAGTTTTCAGCGGTGTTTCGTGCTGTTTCTGGCGAAATAGAGATTTAACAAACTTTTGGAAATGTTCGCTCGCTGTGTTTTTTAGAACCTTCTGTGTTTCTAGAGAAATATTTCAGTCAGATTTTCATTCAGTGTTTTAACTTTGTTGAGTGTTCCAGTGGTCGCTTTAATTTTTAGTTTTAGCTAGTAATTTTGTGAAGTTTTCTTGGTACTGGTATTAGCAGTGTGCAGTAGTTTTCATACAAGTAGTAGAGAATATCGAGACAACTATTGTTAGTTCAATAAATAGTTTTACTGGTGTCATTGAACTTAGATAACGTAGACGTATAGTTCTGTCAGTAACTAGAATTTTACCATGAGTGAGAAGTGTGGGCTCTGTCGTAGATTTGTGAGTAATGAGTTACGTCGTGGGATTTGTTCAAAATATTTTCATTTTGGGGGGGGGGGGGGGAGGAGGGGAGGGAATGCAATGGGGAAGCCAGTGGGCATTCTAGCGAGATCCTCTCCTGGAAATGCAGAATTTGTAGTAGCCTAGAAATAAATTGATAGAGGATCTGTGCCCTCCAGGTGCAGTTACAATGCGCAAAGGAGGAACTAGATAGGTTGAGGAGGGTGAGGGCTAGTGGGGAATGGGAGCTGGCAGTTGACAAGAAGGCAGCTAGGAGGAGGAGGTATTCAGACAGTTATACTTTGCGCATATGCAATAGATTTGACCAACTGTCAGAGTTGAGTGGAGACGAGCCTCTTGTAGCTGTAGACGTAGGCAACCTGCAGCAGTCCTCAGCAGTTATGAGGCCTAGGGCAGTTGCAAAGTCTAACAGAAAGAAGAAGGTTCTGCTGCTAGGTAGTTCGCATGGTAGAGGTGTGGGCCAGCAGTTGTAGGAAGTGTTGATGAGTGAGTAGCAGGTCACCAGCATTGTGAAGCCTAGTGCAGGGTCGGCTCAGGTGACTGACAGCATAGGAGAGTTATGTAGGAATTTCACGAAGGAAGATCAGGTAGTGATAGTGGGTGGAGCAGGGAACAGTCTTGATAGGGACGGGGAATATGATGTAGGTGGTGACCTGGTAAAGACAGCTACTCAAAGTGGTTGCACTAATGTGCATTTTGTGCAACTGTTTCAGCGTCATGATCGGCCTCATCTTAATGCGGCTGTCAGGCGCATTAACATGGGGCTGGGGAGGGCGCTGATGGCAAAGGGCATGGGCTACATTTCAGTGGCGCCAGTTTGGTCTACCAGTATTTCGGGTTTCATCTTGCATGGCCTGCACCTCGATAGGTATGGAAAGGGAAGGCTGGCAAAGCTTATAGGTGACAGGGTGGTGGTGGGATCACTCATGGAAAAATTCCTGTTGTAGTTGGTGTTAGATCTGTACCTTTTATAGATTGAAGTCATCTGATAGGCACACCTGCTTAAAGTAAGTCCCTCTAACTATGGGCTCGCCTTCAGAGAACGTCATGTTTCCAAGTAGAGAAGGAATTAGCATATTTCATCAAAACATAAGAGGTATTAGAGATAAAGTTAGTGAACTGCTTATAGATGTTGGGTCTGAAATTATTGGTATATCGGAGAACCACTTAAATAACTTGACAATTCAGAGGCTTCCTTTACGAGGATACAGATTAACTGGCTGTTTTTCCAGGAGTTTCTTGCGGGGTGGGGAATTGCTGTGTACGTAAAAAACAGTATTCCATTTGAGTCCATGTATCACGGCACTGAATTGAACATATATTTGAATGTTGTGCAGGGAAGTTGAGTTTAGTGAAACTAAACTTCTAATTGTTGTTGTTTATAGGTCCACTAACTCTGACTTCCGAGCTTTTCTGCTCAATCTAGAGAGGGTGCTTCATTCACTTTATAGGAAGTAACAGAAATTAGTTATATGTGGTGAGTTCATTATTAATTTTGTATATGATGGTGCAAGAAAATGGAAGTTGGTAGATCTCCAAATTAATATGATCTGATGCAGATTGTTTTTCCAAGGAGGGTGCAGGGGAACAATAGCACTGCCGTAGACAATATTTTTATTCATTCTTCCATACTAGATGGGCATTCTCTTAGTAAAAGGGCGAATGGCCTTTCAGACCACGATACACAAATTTTAACACTAGGTACTCAAACAAATGTCACATGTAATTACAAACTATGTTGGAAAAATTTAATCCAAAAGCAATAGAGAGCTTTTTAAACCTTGTTAAGGAACAGGAGTGGCAGGATAGTGCCGATAATATAGGTGATAAATAACACATTTCTCATGCTCTTTGAGAATTCCTTTCTATTACATCGTTCTAAATGGTGTACTAGCACTAACAGGCAGCCCGGGTGGCTTACTAATGGGATAACGATATCATGTAGAACAGAGAAGGATTTATATCAAAATGTTAGAAGTAATCACAATCAATCTACAGTAGCCGATTACAAACTGTATTGTAAGGTGCTTAAAAATGTTATTAGGAAGGCAAAGAGTATGTGGTATGCAAATAGAATAGCTAATTCACAGGATAAAATTAAAACCATATGGTCAGTTGTGACGGAAGTATCTGGTCAGCAGCACAAGGTCGACGATATAAAGTCAGTTCGTAGTAAAAATATTTCTGTTACTGATAAATCAGATATATGTACTGTATTTAACAGTCATTTTCTGAGCATGCTGGTGAATTGAATAAAAATTTAGTTTCTACAGAGAATCATAACTCTTTTGGTGAATGCCTTTCCGAGATTGATGTCTGAAATACTCCTCTGCGATACAGACGAGGGAGAGATTGAGCCAATGGTTAAATCACTGAAGACTAAAACTCATGGAGATGATGGAGTGCCTATCAGTATATTAAAGTACTGTGCTACACATGTTAGCCCTGTATTCAGCCATATTTGTAATTTTCCCTTTAGGAATGGTCAGTTTCCTGAAGGATTAAAGTACTCAATAGTAAAGCCGCCTTATAAAAAGCGAGAAAGGGGTAATATAGATAACTTCAGACCTATTTCTGTGCCATCATTGTTTGCTAAAGTTATTGAAAAGGTTGTGTATGTAAGGATAATTGATCATTTTATATCACATGATTTGCTATCAAATGTACAGCTCGGCTTTAAAAGTGGTTTAACAACTGAAAATGCGATATTCTCTTTTCTCTGTGAGGTACTGGATGGGTTAAACAAAAGGTTTTGAGCGCTAGACATTTTTTATTTAACTAAGGCGTTTGATTGCGTTGATCACAAAATATTGCTCCAGAAGCTGGACCACTACGGAATATGGGGAGTAACTCACAATTGGTTCACCTCTTACTTTCGCAACAGACAGCAAAAGGTCATTATTCACAACGTTGAGAATGGCTGTGATGTGAGGTCTGAGTGGGGTACGGTCAAGTGAGGGGTGCCCGTGGGATCAGTGTTGGGGCCACTTCTGTTCCTTATTTATACAAATGCCCTCTTGTATTACTAGTAACTCTAAAATATTTCTGTTTGCTGATGGCACTAGCTAGGTAGTAAAGGACGTTGTGTGTACATTGGCTCGGTTTCAAATAGTGCAGTTCGTAGCTTGTAGAAAATAAACTAACGCTAATTCACAGTAAGACAGTTTTTACAGTTTCTGACAGACAGTTCAACAAAACCTGATGTTTTATTTTCACAAGAATGGTTATATGATTAGTGAAAATGAACGCTTCAGACTTCTAGGGGTCCAGATACACAGTAAACTGTCATGGAAAACCCAAGTTCAAAATCTTGTTCAAAAACTTAATGCTGTCGTTTTTACTATTCGAACGGTATCTGAAGTGAGTGATCGTTCGAAATGAAAATTAGTTTACTTTGCTTATTTTCATTCGCTTATGTCGTATGGTGTTATATTTTGGGGTAACTCTTCCCATTCTAAAAGTATATTTTTGGCTCAGAAGCGGGCGGTTCGGGTAATAAGTGGTGTAAGTTCATGAACCTCTTGTAGATCCCTGTTCATGAGTCTGGGTATTTTGACATTGCTCTATATATATCCATTTCTTGTAAACAATATTAGCTTATTCCCAAGAATAAGAAGCTTTCACTCAGTTAATACTCGGCAGAAATCAAACTAAGTTGTGAGTTCTTTACGGCCGTGCGAAGAAGACGGCGTCTATAACGTGGTGTGGCCACATTGCATGCTGCAGTACCCCTTGTTTCTGCTTACAATCCATTTCTATCTATTATGTCCGTATACGCGTACTTCCCCCCACCCCCACCCCCCACCCCCATGAACCACGGACCTTGCCGTTGGTGGGGAGGTTTGCGTGCCTCAGTGATACAGATAGCCGTACCGTAGATGCAACCATAACAGAGGGGTATCTGCTGAGAGGCCAGACAAACGTGTGGTTCCTGAAGAGGGGCAGCAGGCTTTTCAGTAGTTGCAGGGGCAACAGTCTGGATGATTGACTGATCTGGCCTTGTAACACTAACTTAAACGGCTTTGCTGTGCTAGTATTGCGAACGGCTGAAAGCAAAGGGAAACTACAGCCGTAATTTTTCCCGAGGGCATGCAGCTTTACTGTATGGTTAAATGATGATGGCGTCCTCTTGGGTAAAATATTCCGGAGGTAAAATAGTCCCCCATTCGGATCTCTGGGCGGGGACTACTCAAGAGGACATCGTTATCAGGAGAAAGAAAAATGACATTCTACGGATCGGAGCGTGGAATGTCAGATCCCTTAATCGGGCAGGTAGGTTAGAAAATTTAAAAATGGAGATGGATAGGCTAAAGTTAGATATAGTGGACTTAGTGAAGTTCGGTGGAAGGAGGAACAACACTTCTGGTCAGGTGAATACAGGGTTATAAATACAAAATCAAATAGGGGTAATGTTGGAGTACGTTTAATAATGAATAAAAAATTGGAGTGCAGGTAAGCTACTACAAACAGCATAGTGAACGCATTATTGTGGCCAAGATAGATACGAAGACCACGCCTATCATAGTAGTACAAGTTTATATGCCAACTAGCTCTGCGGATGACGAAGAGATTGATGAAATGTATGGTGAGATAAAAGAAATTATTAAGGTAGTGAAGGGAGACGAAAATTTAGTAGTCATGGGTGACTGGAATTCGATAGTAGGAAAAGGAAGAGAAGGAAACGTAGTAGGTGAACATGGAATGGGGGTAAGAAATGAAAGAGGAAACCACCTGGTAGAATTTTGCACACAGCATGACTTAATTATAGGTAACACTTGGTTCAAGAATCATGAAAGAAGGTTGTGTACATGGAACAGGCCTAGAGACACTTGAAGGTTTCAGACAGATTATATAATGGTAAGACAGACGTTTAGGAACCAGGTTTTAAATTGTAAGACATTTCCAGGACTCTGACCACAATTCGTTGGTTATGAACTGTAGTTAAAAACTGAAGAAACTGCAAAAACGTGGGAATTTAAGGAGATGGGACCTGGATAAGAGAGTTTGAGAGTGAGCATTAGGGAACGATTGACAAGAACGGGGGGAAGAAACACAGTAGAAGAAGAATGGGTAGCTTTTAGAGATGAAATAGTGAAGACAGCAGACGATCAAATGGGTAAAAAGACGAGAGCTACCTGAAATCCTTGGGTAACAGAAGAGATATGAATTTAATTGATGAAACGAGAAAATATAAAAACGCAGTAAATGAAGCAAGCAAAAAGGAATACAAACGTCTCAAAAATGAGATCGACAGGAAGTGCAAACCGGCTAAGCAAGGTTGGCTAGAAGACAAATATAAGGATTTAGAGGCATATATCACTAGGGCGAAGATAGATACTGCCTACAGGAAAATTAGAGACACCTTTGGAGAACAGAACTATTTGTATGAAATCAAGTGTTCAGATGGAAAACTAGTTCCAAGCAAAGTAGAGAAAGCGGAAAAGTGGAGGGCGTATATAGAAAGTCTATAAAAGGGCGATTGATTTATTTATTTACGTCAAGTTCTATTCAAGTCAAGTTTTATTCGGGATCATTGCAACTAATGTGGGAATCTTTTTACTGTATGTCGATGAATCGACGCCGCTTGTTGCGCTATTTCGTCGGCTCCTATTGGTCAAATATGACAAGTGTTCTATAACGCTATTAGTACACGAACTGGATATATAGAAACTGAGTAACAAAAGTGGTGCTTTCGGACGAATCACGCTTGATACTGTCCTAGTGTGATGGGTACAAATATGTTAGACAGTACTGTGTGATTATCGCACATACTGCACTACTGAGCACCATAGTGGTTGAACACAATGCAAATATAGGAAATTGCGATCAGTCACTTTTTTAAATAGTTATTTTTTCATACCAAGAGCCGGTTCTAAGCATTTTTAGGCTCATCTAAAAATGCTTCTCCGGAAGTTACATACCTATTTCAAGCATAATCCTGGGTGCTGGATCTGCGACCAGAAGTGGGAACATGCTTTAATACATAACCTAAGTATTGTTTATCTGTCGATTTGGACCTAAAATTTGGTTTCGTACTTACGTGAGAGTATCGGAGATTTTTGTTATTAGTATCCATCTGTCTGCTTCCGTTGTGGCGGCCACTTGGTACCACGACACACACTTTCACACAATATGAATGCTTATACATTATGATAGCGAAACTTTTCCAGCATCCGGCATCTACTATACAACTGCTCCTTATAATAAAGATCTTGACAAAAAGATACGACATAGGTCTACTTTGGCCAGAGATGTTCTTTTTGTTTGCATTTGTTAAAGTCGATATATGTACAAATACTTCAATCAAAACTGGCGTTAACATGAAAGTTCAAAATAAAATAAAATAAATAAATGACTAGAAGAACGAAGTGATCTCGTGTTATTCCTGTTCGGATAAGAACAAAATTTCAGATAAATCAGCAGTTCATTTGAAATTTAGTTCTTGTTTTAAATATTAAGTTCATAGTCACACAAACAGCTTTTCTTCATTAAAAATACTATAACTTTTATACATATTTCCACCAACTGAAATAAACAGAATCTGCCTTTACCAATATTCCAGAGCACGTTAATGTACAAACAGAAATAAGTCAGCAGTTCATTTGAAGTTTTGTTCTTATTTTTAAATTTAAATATAAATTTCATGGTCTTACAAACAGCAAATTTTATTCCTGGGCATTCTCGTTAATGCCAATCTTGATTTTAAAATAAAAAATATTTACTCATAAATTGACTATATTAAACGTTAATATACGAATAGTAATAAGACACCAGATCATTCTTCTGTTGCTCTTCAGTAAGTTTATGCCATTCTCATACATAGAAAGAAGGATCCTTTATTGTATGATTATATGATAGCGGAACAAACACTGGTAGCAGTTACTTCTGTAAAATATCTGGGAGTATGCGTACGGAACGATTTGAAGTGGAATGATCATATAAAATTAATTGTTGGTAAGGCGGGTACCAGGTTGAGATTCATTGGGAGAGTGCTTAGAAAATGTAGTCCATCAACAAAGGAGGTGGCTTACAAAACACTCATTCGACCTATACTTGAGTATTGCTCATCAGTGTGGGATCCGTACCAGGTCGGGTTGACGGAGGAGATAGAAAAGATCCAAAGAAGAGCGGCGCGTTTCGTCGCAGGGTTATTTGGTAACCGTGATAGCATTACGGAGATGTGTAACAAACTCAAGTGGCAGACTCTGCAAGAGAGGCGCTCTGCATCGCGGTGTAGCTTGCTCGCCAGGTTTCGAGAGGGTGCGTTTCTGGATGAGGTATCGAATATATTGCTTCCCCCTACTTATACCTCCCGAGGAGATCACGAATGTAAAATTAGAGAGATTAGAGCGCGCACAGAGGTTTTCAGACAGTCGTTCTTCCCGCGAACCATACGCGACTGGAACAGGAAAGGGAGGTAATGACAGTGGCACGTAAAGTGCCCTCCGCCACACACCGTTGGGTGGCTTGCGGAGTATCAATGTAGATGTAGATGTAGATAGTAAACGCACAATTTCACTGAATTACAGCGTTGAACTGCTATTAACTCACTGCTTTTTTACAGCACAATTATTTTTATAAATTGTCACTGCGTTAACAGTATGTTTATTTGGGAGGAGGTCATGAAGGTTTACTAAGAACATCAAACTGTCATCAATGTAACAGCAGATGCAGCCATTCTTGCTGCTGTGGCAAAATGTGAAGAAAGTTTGGAATCAGTGAAAGAATTGTTTCGTATATTCTTCTTAGAAAGAAATACTACTCTATCCATATGTCTATATACATGAACAGAAACTACAGTAATGTTGTTCGTAATAACTGCGCACGAAGTTTCAAAACTGTGTTCAAATATTACCAGTAAATTTACATGGCTGCGTCCAAACTGCGTTAAAAATGGTGCACAAGTGATCCTTCTGCACATGATTCTGATTCTGAAAATGAATGTGAATACGTCGTCAATGATCTCTAGTCACAAAAACGAGAACTTGCCGAAAGTAACAGTTATAGTTCAAAAATTAACTGTAAGAAAATAAGCATAGGAACTTACGTTCCCGCTACAGGTGATGATATATTTTTCTGACGTTTTAATCTGTGATTTCGATGTATGTTCTCTGTTGCTCTGTAGCAGTACTTGTATGGAAGTTGCACTTCTATTTTATGGGATCAACGTTTCCCATAAATTCTTAATTTCTTCTCCCTGGTGTTTATCCCAACTGTAACGGGGTCTGCTTAGTTAGGATTTGGCAAATTTTATTTTAATATTTAAGCTATGGCCAGATACCCTTCCTGGCGCCACATTCGTCAAGGCAGCTTAAGGAAGGGAGGTCGTGTGTGCTATCCGTGAAAACTTGATTCTGTCTGTTTCGTATATTAATTGTTTGTGTAACGTTTTGTTTGAGGTGAAATTTGGGGACCAGCCCCGTGTTTACCTATACAGGCGTGGACTAACGCCCAAAAAACACACCCTAGCTGCCCAGTGTACCAGCCCACGGTCGTTAATCCCATGCGTGGATACGATCCGGATCTGGTTCTCTTTCTAGTGTTCTCACAAGCAACCGCACTGCGAATTATGTTGTACGAGCAAGTAGCTACTGTCGTAAACATCTGTCACGTTCAACATGACAAAGTCCGGCAGACAGGACTGCACGAACCAAACTAGGAAGTTTGGCTCAAAAATCAATATACCCCTCAAAATAGCCGGAACCAACAGGGAAGCAAATGCAGATACACTACGCAATGCTGCGATTTCACTTCTTTATTATTCCGCTGCAGAATATTGAAAAAAGAAGAGTAATTCTCGTACTAATATGGCAAATATAAATCAGAATGAGGCTATGAGGACCATTACTAGCCAGTGACAAATAAATAAAACCACCTACAGCCGTCCTCATGATTTTATTTTCTTTTGTCGCTACCAGCTTCAACGCTGCAGTGCGTCATCTTCAGGCTGATTTTGATGCGGTCCATCCATTTGCAGTTGATGGTTGGAGTGCTGACACATTATCTGCATATCTAGTAATGCTGGCAATTGATGTGTTATGCATGGGGATCATATCAAGCAGTACCGCATCGAAAACAGCCTGAAGAAGACGCACTGCAGCGTTGAAACTGGTAGCGACAAAATAAAATAAAATCATGAGGACGGCTGTAGGTGTTTTTATTTATTTGTCACGATAGTAAACGGCCGCCGTCACAGAAACGTCCTGCTAAAAGGATGGACATACAAAATTACTAGCCAGGTCTACTGCCATTCGGTAGTTGCCTACTCTCTAAAATTTTGCTCCTCCAGATCTCAGAAGAAAAGTTGTCTACGGTCAGTTTCTTAAGTAGAAACCCGTAAGAGCTTAATAACGCTCGCCAGAATCCTTCAGCTATACGCCTACAGTTCCACACGCCGCCTTGATCGATCTTGCGGTCACAGGCGTTTTCGGTGTCACAGTGAAGTAGAACGAACGCTACAATGAAAATCCAACTCGGAATGTCAATCTAATTCAAAATCAAATAAAGGAAGTTGCAGGGTTTAATATTTCGTGTAGTGAATGGTCGAGGCTGAACCACATCCGAACGGGACAAGAGAGATGTGGCCACATGCTGAAGAAGTGGGGTTATTGAGGAACTACTGGATGTGATTGTGGCGCGAAGGAACATGCAATAAGGTATATTGTGGGGAACTCCCCACTCCATGAGTTTAAAGTCTTCTGATGGACATGCATGAAGTGATACAAAATGTGTCAGTTCATGTGGAATTCAAAAATTAATCAGGAAATACATTGTGTACATGTATTTGTATGTACTGTAATGCCATACAATAATAATAACAACAATAAGAATTATCTCTGTGGTTGTCATTTTGTGATGTTCTTCAAGTAGATTGCGTTCGAAAGAAGTACGGCAACGTTTGAATCCAGCAACCCTTCTCTTATCGTTAGAAATAAAAGAGCCGAGACTTTATGCACCTTTTACGTCTTGGATGACTTTCAGCTGGCGATACACTGTCCAAAACAAAAATTTTATAAGTACATAGTGTTCCCGTTTATGTATGAGTATTTGACCGATACACACGTGACTAGTTGAAAAAGTTGAGTGGTCAAATCTGTACAGCAAACTTAAATGATATGTTCTTGGGAAATATAAAATAAAATAATCGATAGCAAAGCAGCGACCCTGTCAGATCATGAAACGTTCGCGTTGTTTGCGTAACTACTGCAACAGATGTAACCGAGCGAGGTGGCGCAGTGGTTAGCACACTGGACTCGCATTCGGGAGGACGACGGTTCAATCCCGTCTCCGGCCATCCCGATTTAGGTTTTCCGTGATTTCCCTAAATCGCTTCAGGCAAATGCCAGGATGGTTCCTTTGAAAGGGAACGGCCGATTTCCTTCCCCATCCTTCCCTCACTCGAGCTTGCGCTCCGTCTCTAATGACCTCGTTGTCGATGGGACATTAAACACTAATATCCTCCTCCTCCTCCTGCAACAGATGTAGTTTTGCCTCTTACAGTAGACTTCCACGGTTCCTGTAATGAGCCTGGTTAATACTGAACCCCAGCTGATACTCATTCCACACATCGACCTTGCAAATAATGATTTGTCTTTCCAGACGATACCATTCTGACAGTGCTGTAATTGCATACTCCATTCCGTAGTAATGCACATGAGGTTGCGTAAACAGTGGACGAGTGCCGTTCCATAGCTCTTTCAGCGCATAACGACTTCCAGATTGGCAAGAAGTCAAACAATAAAACACATCCGCTCAAGACCGACAAGCTGTGCAAGCAGAGCTAATTGCGGCATGCAATGAAAAGCACTCATCCGAAACTGCAAGTCACGGGTCGCTCCTATTATGTTACGTGACTTCTTATTAGTTGTGACTTAATAAACCTTAGAGTACTTAAACTAGTTACATTGCTATAAGGCGTCTCTATCAGCGTCGGTGCGTTATTCCCCCAGCCAAGTACACTTGACAGCGCAAAAAAAAGAGAAATTTGAATTACCCACCATGTTACACAGCAGACAGTCGCGCCAAGGGGTGTAGAAATCTGCTGATAAAAGTGAAGAACCCGTGTAATTGCGAGTGTAATAGGATTGACACCTTTTTCACACTTATCATAAGGACATATAGTCTAAAAACACGCGACAAAATTATGCCACGTGACTCACAGTATTGCAGACCTAGTAAAGCTGCTTCATTTAGTGATGCGGAATCAAGAGCGGTAAGAATATCTAAATGTCGGCAGCTTCAGCACAATGTACGAGAGCTGATCAATAAAGAACGAGACTGATTTTTTTCCTATAGGTTCCGTGACAGTTTCCTACCTGTACTATGAATATTTGGAAAAAGTGGGTCGGTGTGTGTAATGTCGATAGGCGATAGCACTCTCGTATCGGAAGGTTAATAGTAATGCTCTATTTTGTAAACTCTCTTTGCATTTTTCATATCAAAAATTGGAGGTGACGAGAGAGGAGCAGTACGGCTCAGTATAAATGTGTTCGTTTAAACCATATAGCCACTGAAAGTTACGAAAAGCTGCAGCAAGCGTACGGTGTTGATGCACACCCACCTGTCTGTGTTAATCAAGGTGGGCCTGGTGTTTCGGCTTCTGCTGTGACAGAAGTCAACATCAACACAGCCGCTCTGATTTTCCGCCAGGATCGGTGTATAACTTTATGTAACCTCAATGAAGTATTGAGAATTTCATACAGCAGTGTTTTTGCGATTATCCACGATCATCTGCAATTATCCATGTTTGTGTCCGTTGAGTGCAGTGTCTGTTGACTGCCCATGAAAAGTCTACGCGAACGGACACAAGCTGTGACGTGCTGCGTCTCTTAGTTGATGGAGGGGATGCGTTTCAGGAATCGGTTATCACCAGTGGTGTATCATGGATGCATCATTATGATCCAGACGGAAAACAAGCCAACACTGTGTAGAAATCTCCAGGTTCCCCAACACCAAAAAGAAGAAAATTCTTCCACTTGCAGGGAACGTGATGGTGATCACAATTTTTGGCTGTCATGGAATGATTTAGTAGAATGCTGTTCGCCTCACACATCTGTTATAGCAGCATAGTGCACGCACATATTGGCTAAACTGAGGAAGCACACTGCAGAGAAGCGACCAGAATTTCTCGGAATGGGCGGCAACTTCATTATGAAAATGTGCGGCCTGACGTCACAAATGAAGTCATGCAGTTTATAGCTTAGTTCAATATTACCTGCGTACCGCATCCGCCTTATAACATCGATCTTGCACCCTGCGATTTATTTTATTCCCATCACTAAAGGCGAAGATTCGGAGCATTCGATTTGAGAATTCAGAAACAGCGCTCAAGAAAAGTGAGGCAATTCTGAAGGAACTGAAAGAATGGCCTTCACCATCTGCTCGACAACTGGCAGAGATGCTATGAAAAGTGCATTCGATTAGGAGGGGAGTAATTTGACAAAAATCATACAAACATCGAAATGGAGTAATAAACATCTGTGAAAAAATCAGTGTTTTCAGCTCTCGTATATGTATCTCAGTGACACAGCCGGCGTTCTGGTATGTGACTGCCTGGTGTCAAGGTTTGCTTTGCATCTGAGCTACTCAATTCTTTTATTGCTCCGTCAATTCGTTTAGTCAGTAGAAAACACAGAATTAATAGAACGAACAGTTCACGGTTCTTATTAAGATATTTTCGGTCATCAAAAGAACACAACATATGGTATTCTTTACCACTTAATATCCCATAAAATGCTTCAATGAGTGTCTGCATTCTGCGAGGAAGAGAATCTATATGACGTAATAAATCTCTCATTTTGCGCCACTTCCTCCCAGGTAGGTAGCGCGAGTTTGATAGGTCACCATGGGTTCTTGGTGTGGGGTCAGGCCAGTTTTCCCGCATGATCCGTTTTGTCTTTGCCCATAATTTTACAGTATTGTTTGCAATGATAATTAAATCAAGCCCCTACGCTGCCGTTAGCGTTGATATACATCAACGGGGACGGTTGAAAATGTGTGCCCCGACCAGGACTCGAACCCGGGATCTCTCACTTACATGGCAGACGCTCTATCCATCTGAGCCAACGAGGGCACAGAGGATAGTGAGACCGCAGGGACTTATCCCTTGCACGCTCCCTGTGAGATCCATATTCCTAACTTAATGTCCACACACTACATTCGCAGTGCCCTTGCCCATTACACCCATGACTCGCGGCAGACAATCTTACCGAGTCCCGTAAGTGTTCGGGCAATATGTGTGCATCCGCACAGAAGGAGGTCAATGGCCGATTAGCCTTAACTATATGAAGATCATATCTGTTCTTTCGGACATGTCCTAAGTTACAGATACCATCTTCATATAGTATTGTTTGCATCTGGCGCAGAAGAGAGCCAGTCGAGAAGCGAAATCTCTTCAATTCCCACAAACCACTCCTACCCCGTCGCTGAAATATGTACAGGGGCTAGTCCTCTGGGAAACAGTTTACTGTCTTACTTACATTGGACTACCATTGGCTGATGACGACTGCAATTCGTCAGAATATATCAACTTCCACCTCTCACAATTGGCATTGTCCTCGGAAAACTCTGATCGGCAAAACCAATGATCATCACGGACCCTCTTCTTGACAAGTTTGCGAAGTAGTCCGGCCTCCCGAAGCCGTCGCCGAACGTTATCGACCAACCCCAGAAACGTAGTGGTATGTTTCAAGTATACCAGATTTAAAAAGAATTTTCCGTGAAGTCTTGACAACGTCGTTATCCTGCACAAGTTACACGCCAAAGTCCAGTTCCACAAGCCTACTGAATTCCCTAGTATCTCTGTATCGTTTAATCTGTCTCCACGCAGTGCACTCAGGAAGAGCATACCACGTCATGGGTACTGGCGCCATCAAATTCCCAAGACCCATGAGAAATTATGCAGTCACGAATAGCCTGTTGACGATGAGGCATGACGCATGAGACATGTGACTCAGCTGAAAGAAATGTGGCGCAGGAGTTTGAACTTGCTCTTGTTCTCTCATTGGCTGTTATAGAACGAATGGTGGCTTGCACTTGAAGACATAACTCGCCGCGACAGACTGTTAACCTACTACCGTGTAATATCAATGGAACTGTGTGATTAGTTCTCACGTATTATGTCAAATAGTGCAACAAATCTGATTTTTCAGTAAGGTAATTCTCCAACAGAAGTGACTGTCATTTATTTAAAGCCAGAATTCTGTCGCATCTTCTGTCGAGAAAATAGCTGAAGAACATTGAAATGTGTTTTGTACAATAAAATGAAGAGAAGAAAGTGTCTTCTATGGGCAAAAAAAGTTCGCATGGATTCGAATATGAGACACTTTACATCAACATATCTATTCGGTTAACGAGCACTGTGTCTGTAGAGAATACCAGCACATTCTATTTGCAGAAAATATTTTGTGCCTTCTTGGAAGAGGTCTGAAATATTAACAAGACCAGTTTCCTGCAATTTTTAATTAGTACTTCCTCGTCTGCGTGACCCCAAGACAAAAAGAAAACTATGGCATGCTGCATCTCATTCATGCCAGTGCTGTACCGTACTTTAACTCTGGCTGCTATTTCCGGCGGCCAGTTTTTATGCTGTCAAGAGTAGGTCACGAATGAACGTCGATAGGCTCAATGTTGAACTTCGCGTTAGCATTGGCAGATTCAGAGATAAGAAGAAATTAAATCGGTTGGGGATGAATTCGAAAGACGCTGTCCGATGCGCTATTCCTTTCCATCTTAGTAGAAAACCGGTTAAGATAAATTCGATAACACAATGATCTTTTTTAGAATAGTAGGTGCCCTGTGTGGTATTGTCCAGAGATCCTGGCGCCGTACCAAAGTCGGCAACTCGCATTCGATACCGCACGAGTTAGCGATGTCTCGCCGCAGTCTGCACCGAGGGATGGGAGGCGGTGGCGGAGCCACCCCACGCCCTCTGTCCTAGCTCCACAGCGCCACCGCACGGAGGCCGATATACAGCAGGGCAGAAGAAGGCTCTGTTCAGGTCATGACCTCTGATCAAGAAGACAACTCGACTAGTTAGGGTTAATACGTTACTCATGTCTTAGATGGAACTGTACTTTTGAACACTGAGAACTTTCTACTTCGAATGAAGAATTTTAGTAAATGTGTGCATCAAGTGATGCTTTAATTTTCAAACACTTGTAAATATTTGGTAAGTTCCTGGGCTATGGACTGTATAAAGTTAAGCAAATTTCTTTATCAATCTTATAATAAAGTGAATTGATATTTCATATGTTGTGTTTCCGATCAGCCGCCTCCCAAAGCAAATAAAGAACCCGCTGTTATGGCTAGACGATTGTATTTCGTCAGGTTATAATAGTACCACTCGTACAAGCAAGTATAAGAGTAGTATTTGGTGAAAAATTAACGCGAAAATATTCCATGTCACAATCAGTTGGTGGAGAAGGACTGGATACATTTCACTTACACACGCCTAATAGGTTTTTGATGGCTAGTGTGAATAGAACAATTACGGTAGCCGCTGGCGGATTTACATCATACGACCCCTACAGATCACTAATAGATATCTCTGACAAAATACTAGAACCATGGAAGAAAGGAAAGGAGCCATTTTTGAAAAGTATGAGTCTCTATTATCGGATTTAATGTTATTCAGTGGTTAATTAAATGTAAAGAGACACAGTACTATCCTACCATAGAGTCTAGAAGACTTAAACATATTATGCGAGCAATTATACAGGAGTCCCACGGATTCTACCGAACAATCGTACCTTTCGTTCACGTCTGTGGTGGACATCACCCAAAATGTCAAGAAATAAGCACCAGGTTTAATTTAAGGTAAGTAGCCTGAAATAACTCCGACTGAACAGGCCTTGGAAGGCCCAACGATACCGACCGGCCCCCATGTCATCCTCAGACCACAAGCCTCACTGATGCGGATATGGAGGGGTATGTGGTCAGCACACAGCTCTCCCGGCCGTGAGTCAGTTTACGAGACCGGAGCCGCTACTCCCCAATCAAGTAGCTCCTCAGTTCGCCTCACAAGGGCTGAGTGCACCCCGCTTGCCAACAGCACTCGGCAGACCGGATGGGCATCCATCCAAGTGTTAGCGTAGTCCGACAGCTTTTAACTTAGTGATCTGACGGGAACCGGTGTTACCACTGCGACAAGGCCATTGGCAACCTGATAAACCTACAAGAAAATTGGATGTCAACTGACATTGATTGAAATAATGTTGTAGTTGGGGGTCTTCATTCTAAAGACTGGTCTGATGCAGCTCTCCTAGCTGGTCTGTCCTGTGCCAGCCTCTACATCCACATGAACCTGCCTACTCTATTAAAGCATTGATCTCTCTCAAAAAATTTTTATGCGTTCCACATCCTTCTCTCCATAATATAATTGGCTGTTCCGTGGTGCTTATGGATACGTGCTATAAACCGATCGCTTCTCTTAGACATGTTGTGCCACAAGGCTCCTTTCTTCTCAGTTGGATGCAATACTTCTTCATTAGTTATCCAATCTACCCAGCTAACCTTCAGCATTCTTCTGTAGCACCACATTTCAAAAGCTCTGCTGCTTGTCGTCCGCTTCCCCTTTCCGTACGAGGCTACACTCCAAATACTTTCAGTAAAGTCTTCCTAACACTCTAATTTGTACTAGAATAATAAATTTCTCTTTTTTATAAACTGTTTTCTTCGTTTAGTCAAGCCTTCAGTTTATACACACTTCTTCGGTCATTGTCAGCTACTTTGCTGCCCAAATGGCAGACATCTTCGATAACTTCCAGTGACTCATTTCCTAATTACCTTAGCATCACCTACCTTAACATTATTCGACTCCATTCCATTTGTTTTATAACCTCCTTTCAAACTATCCTTTCCGTTCGATTAATCTTGCAAATCCTTTGCCGTCTTTGACAGAATTACAGTTCATTAGAAAACCGCTGAGTTTTTTATTCTTCCCCCTGAATCATTATGTCCTTTCCACATTTCTCTTTAGTTTCCTTTACTGCTTACTCAACGTACAGACTGAATAGCGTCGACGATAGGCTGCAACCCTGTCTCACTCCCTTCTTAACCACTGCATTCCTTTCAAGTCCATTGACACTTGTAACTGTAGTTTGCATTCTGTAAAAAATGTATACAACCTCTCCCTCCCTGTATTTTATCTCTATTACTGTCAGTATGACAAAAGGTGTATTCCAGTTAACTTTGTCAAAAGTTCTCTCTAAATTGATTTGTGTTATAAATGTAAATTTCTCTATTTTTCTGTCGTCTAAGGAAAGTCGTAGGGCTAGTACCGCCACGTCTTGCTATACTTGTCCAGAATTCAAACTGGAGAATTTTAAACAAAAGTAATTCATTCATCGAGGAAGAAATTACAAAAATCCTCATGTGACCGATTGCTGGTGGCAGACTGGGATCAGTACGAGGCAGAATAAAAGGAGTATTTAAGAGGCAAATATGAATCGGACTATTGGTGGAGTGGAAATTAGAATATGGTACACATGTAAAAATGCACTCTCCTACAGAAAAGTCAAATTCATACAAAATGAAAATACAACACATGTTTCGCCCTAGCATTTGCCATTGCCCATATTCTACAGAATACTGTAGAATGTAGTTTGAAACATCAACCGCGAAAGTCATAGAAAAAGGTGCTAGGTAGCAAACAATGCCCCATTGAATGTTCCGTAAGTAAATCTTCTCGGCGTTGTTTCGCGTTACATAACAGCCGTCTTCCCAATAAATTTTATGCATAGTGCTTATTAAACTGCAAGATGTCAGTACTTCTTAGCTTAAGTCGATTCGATTGAGTATCGCTTATGTACTTCTCGCGGATCCCAGTAGGAAACAAACTAAAACGTAAAACTCGTGTTGTGCGCATAGGAATTCTCTATAACATCGCTAGCTGCACCTAATCTGCCCCGCGGAGTGGCCGCGCGGTTTAGGCGCCATGTCACGGATTGCGCGGCCTCTCCTGCCGGAGGTTCGAGTCCTCCCTCGAGCGTGGGTGTGTGTTGTTCTTAGCATAAGTTAGTTTCAGTAGTGTGAAGTCTATGGATCGATGCCCTCAGCAGTTTGGTCCATTAGGAATTCACACACATTTGAACATTTTTTGCACCCAATCTACACCAAATATGTGTGTCATAGATAAGCATAATCTTACAAGATTCACAAAAAAGCTGGGTGTTTCATCACACGTCCGCTAGGTAATTGATTAGAGGCATTGTGTACCATGGCAGTGCCTATTGCTAATACTCAGAGTGCCCATGTTCCAGAACATTCGAGCATCATGGTACCCCTTCCATCCGGATTTCACGACGTCACTATGATGGTGAATTGAGAGAATTTAGAGACTATACAAAGACCTTTCGATAGTCAGTTCATCCTGTGCCACTTGCAAATAAAACAACAGCTCTGAATATAATGGAATATTGGTTGATATTGGTTGACTGAAGAGGTAGGGCAAGAGTTTCGTACATACGGACAACAGTATGATGTATAGACCAATGATGACTTCAAAAACCGTTATTTGATGTGATAAGTCGTCCAGCCCATTTATTTCTCGGACATCTCGGCTGGTTTGCGAACAGAGAAATCTCAGTACATTGAATTCCAGGCAGTATCGAGGCAGACATGAGATCGACTGAGGAAAAATCCCCCGTCATCAGTACTTTCAAAAGACAAATTATCAAGGAAAAACGTTAGAGAAGAGGTAACTCTTTCGTAGATGTGTTATTTCAATATTCTGGTTCCAAACACACAACCGGAGCGGTTTTCTTACTAGAATCTCATTCTCTCCAGTGATACAGTGATACTAGAGGAGGAAGATAGGTTCTTTTCCACTCGCGTTATGGAGATGAATGATGCACACCGCAGAATAAAAAAAAAAAACTTTCAACACAATGAACATTAATAGAAAACTACTAATGCCTTTATAAATAACGTGTCACCGCTACACCTCTACGCTGCACCGAGCTTGTTATACATAAACGTCATGCACTGATTTTTACTTCTCGCGTTCTCCACGGCGTTGTTCTATTATAATACCAAGTACATGTTCACTATCTAATCACTGTTTACGCTGTCCAAAGTCACTGTTCAGTGACTTCTCCTACCTCCCTGTTCATCCTATTCACTGTCACTGTCACTGTCACTATTCAACACACAGTTCACCTTCGTATTCTCCAGGTATTTTACTTGCATGCCTTGATTTTTAGTACGCACTTTGTTACAATGACCGCTTTGTGCAGACACTGTTACCCAGCTTAACAGGATACACTTCAGCTACATGCCCACCAGGGAAGCCATTTACAATGCTCTCTGTGGCATTGTAGCGAGAAGGAAGCGACTCTGCGTTACTTCTCTGGTTTCTGGTTTCTGTGTTACTAACCTGGTGTCTTGCTGCTTCAGTAGTCCCTCGTCAGACAGTGGTAGCGCTCAGGTACCAGGTTCAATGTAGGTTTGTGATCCTGCTGAAGTTCGGTGTGTCGGGATGCCAGTTGTTAAATGTTAACAACTTTTTGTAAAATACTCGTTTTAATGAAAAATACTTTGAAACACACGCCACAGAATTTCCAGTATGGCGGCTCTTGGCTACGCCGTTATATTCGACCCTTTTCAACACATTTATCACTTTCCATACTCTTGATAGATATTGCCCACGACACGTGGCGTTCGCTGATAACTAATACCTTCACTTTAGCTTTATATCTTGTTTAACAGCAGGAATATTTACTCGCGACCGTTCTTATGGAGCCACCCCGTTAACTCGACCGTGCGGTTTGAGTGGCGGCTTGCTACTAACTCGCCCTGTCTTCCCGACGCACAAGAGACCCCACCTTTCTCCCTGAGCCAATAAAAACACTTAACTCGTGTCCTATATATATATATATATATATATATATATATATATATATATATATATATATATATATATATATATATATATATATATCAAAACTTTCAGCCAATGGGCGTTTAGATCGCTGTTGCCAGGCGGATCCGACGTCATGTTTGCGGACATTGTGACGGAAGTTTGTCTCGGAACACTGTCTCAGATTGTAAGATCCTACTCCCGAATTATCGGATCTTGTCCCCACTAAGGTTGCACAACATTGCCTCTTAAGATGTTCTCGTTAATGCCCCTTGCTGACGCATAATTGTCAGATGGGCATGTAGTCCGGCTGCATTCCTGATTGCATAAATATGCGTAATAATTAGCATAAACACGTGAAGGGGATGCACATCTGTATTACAGTATCCCATCTTCTATTGTGGCCAAAACAGCGTACACCTTCAAAATCAATGACAGGTGCTCATTTAGGCGACCTAAGCAGAGATAGTACGAAATTATTAACAAAGACTGGTTGGATTCCTCATAGAAGACGTCATAAATCGAAGAACTCCATTACAGAATCTCGGAACCAGGAAACTTTCAAGTGTCGAACTGAAAGAAAGACATGATTAAAAAAAATGAATGAAATGTGAATGTTTTAAGGGGTGCTGCTATCGATATTGGCATTAACTAGTAAATTGTACCGGTTAAGCATCACTGGTTCTCTGGAACTGTCGGAGAAGAACACGCCTTACCAATCAGGGACATTGTCTTGATGTTTCGTTGAACAATCCCCAAGCGGTACCAGTCACGCGGCAACTCGAGGTGAGAATCGCTCTGATTTCGCGCAGAAAAGTCGCGTGCAGTTGAGTGGCACAAAACTTTATTGAACAGTTTAATATGAGGAAATACGAGACTGCAAGTTTTCAGTCGAACGATAGTAATTATTCAAAGTATAGGGTGCGCATAATTTCACATCACTTCGGTGGACAAATCACTATCAGTGGAGTAAGCCAATACCGTAGCATCCATTGGCGAGATGTATAATTATCTGAACAGATATAAAGGCTACCGTGGACTACTATAGCATGTAAGATTAATTCAGAAAATCAATACCACAATGGCAAACTTCAGTACAGAAGTGGAATAAATTTAGCTGTTAATACGAACATTACGAAATCAATAAAAGAAGTAAAATAGTACGTACTATTAGTCTTTCAAAGAAACGTTTTTCCACCTGATTTTGAGGAACTTTAATATTCGATTGAGCAATACTGTCAGATTTCGCAACGAAACTTGCTCTGTCTGTCAACCATCCCTTATCCATGTCCGACCGCCGCAAACTAAACTGTTGATTGCAAGTGTGGGAAAAGATACAGAGAAAGAGAGGTTACAACGTGAATCGAATCAATCTGCCAGTGTCTTCAAAGCACATCTAATTGGTTCGATATCGCGGCTTATGGTGGCTCCTACATATAAGGAATGACCAACAAGTTTCTATTCGAAGGCCGTATGGACCAAAATTGATATGTCAGTCAGGCAAAATCGCAGTGAGCATTAAGACTGTCATCGTCCCAACGCGCCAGGTTGAATATAACCGTTTGGTAAAACAACATATCCTGCTGCGTGAAGAAGTCCATAACTGCCCTCTGCACAGCGTAGAGTGACAGCAATCGTCGAACCTTCAAGGCTTTTTTAAGGGACCAAAAGCATGATAATCGCTTGGAAAGAGGTCAGGACAATGGGGCGGGTGCTCGAATATACCTCATAGCGTAACTTCCGCGCTACGACGTTTGTGATATGGGGACATGTGTTATAATGGAGCAGCAGCAACCCTTGTCGCAGTTGGTTTTCGACAGGCATGCTGCCCCATATACATTCTTCATTCTCCGATGGATGTCTACCGGACGGTAGCCAAGAGGAGAATAACGGCATGTTGGTCTTGTCTGGACGCATTTGGTAATAACGTCGCCATCGTTCACGTTTCCACATTTATCGCACGCGCTTCGAAAAGACACGAATGCCACACTAATCCCATGCCTACGTTTCGGTGCTTACTTCCCTATATCGGCGTCACTTTACGTTGCGTATACGCTGCAGCAACGCCCTCAAATTAAAACATTTTGATCCCCCTTATAGGTCGTGGTAACTTGACGGAATTCAAACTATGCGACCTTGTGTTCTGGTGTGCAAACACGTAGTTTTACCACCGGTGTATGGCTCCTCAACTTCATCTTAATCCAGTCGAGTACTTCAGGACATGAGACTACTCGGGGCAAATACACGGTGTAGAAAACGTACTTGGAGACTAATTAATAAGGCAATCTTTCTCCCGTTCAGCTGTTAGCAGTATAATTTGCTCCTCAAGAATATACGGCACGTGATGAGCCAACATATATCGAGAAGCCAAATGACTGTGCACACCTGATTAAATGCGTGTACTTCCAACTTTGGAACGCGATAATCTGCGATTCCGCGTGTATAGATTCGAAATATTTGTGGTAAGTTTCTGAAGGTAGGTGGGACCAAACTGCCGTTTTCTGAACAAAATACGTGCGCACAGAAGATGTGACCAGATTTGTGATTGGACGCAGGATTTCCTTGCAGACAGATCTGACCATGTTGGTCTTAACGGAATAAAATCGACAAATGTGAAGATAATGTCAGGAGCTCCTCAAGGGAAAGTTAGAGGGCCACAACTATTTAAAATTTTTGTTAATGATATAGCGAATAATATTGAAGGTTCCGTGAGGTTATTCGCGGACGATGCTGTCGTCTACAGGAAGGTTGCAACGCTAGAATACCATAGATAAAAGCAGGAAGGCCCACAGAACATCGACGATTTCTCTGCAGGGACTTGTAGTTGACTCTGAACATAAATAAATTAACGAATTGCATGCATTTAGCCGAAAAGATCCAGCGCTGTTCGATTACCCTGTTGCTGACAGATCTCTAGAAATACGGGAGCTATTTTTTTGTTCTATGTCCTCTCTGTCACCAAATTAAAGCCGCAGTGAAAATCCGACGAATCGTTGTGTAGATGAGTTGCACAGTGTCTCTAGTATCCCACACGGTCGCCTCACGTCACACCAGTTCTGAGCGCACAGTCAGCATGTAAAGGCGCGTTGAACAACAGTCTCTCGCTAAGTGTCAGCTGTGTGCTGTCATTCGATTTCTTCATGCTGAGGGGTTTGCCTGATTTCAAGCAGCCCACATAACGCAGCTGTCATGCATGACAGGCGTTCATGGTGCAGGCGGTCAGGGAAGTAAGTGAGTGACAACCAATATCTTGCTCAGAGCATGGATTAGACGATTAGATAAGATGGTCTTCGAAGGGTTATTCAGAACAATTGAAGAGGGATGTTATCATCAGGCATTATCCTTCTTCATAACAATCCTCGGCCGCATTCTGCAGCTCCAACAAAGACGTTCCTGCAGAGTTTTCGATGGGAAGTGTTTGGTCAGCCACCATGCAGCCCAGACTCGGCTGCTCCTGATTTTCATATCTTCGCTCGCACGGACCGCTGGCTAAGAGGTCAGAATTTTGGGACTGACGGCTACCTGCAAAACAGCGCAGACGATTGGCAGAAAGCTTGGCATATACCTTCTATGACGAAGGGAAGGGGATTTTGGTAGCACCCTACAACAAATGACTAAGTGAGAGCGGCGACGATGTAGAGGAGTATCTATAAGGTGCAGGTAAATGTTGCAAATAAAACATTACTGAGTTTTATTGTTATCTAACCAAGAAAAAATAGTCCTCGTATTAATTACCTTATATAGGTAATAGGTAGCAGTAACCATCCTGAGCGACCTAATGTGGAATATTCACGTAATACAAGTTGTAGGGAAAGTAGAAGCGCCGGTCGGTGTGGCCGTGCGGCTCTAGGCGCTTCAGTCCGGAACGTCGTGACCGCTACGGTCGCAGGTTCGAATCCTGCCTCCGGCATGGATGTGTGTGATGTCCTTAGGTTAGTTAGGTTTAAGTAGTGCTAAGTTCTAGGAGACTGATGGCCACAGATGTTAAGTCCCATAGTGCTCAGAGCCATTTGAACCATTTGAAAGTAGAAGCCGTACCGGAACTGATTGCTGTCTTATGCGAAATGGACCTACCACATCAAGCTGCTTGAATGCTCCAACTTGACGTAACTAAGACAATCTACTTCCAAAAGCAGTACAGTGGAGAAAAGTTAAATTCAAAATATGTTACTTTTCACACTTGATTCATATGGTTGAACCAACATACCAACTGGAAGGCAAAGACCATGGAATAACACAGTACTCAGCTGCATGTTCAAAACAGATTATAAATCATAAATCTTTTAATTACTTGGAAACTATTTTAAAGAGTTAAACACCCATCAGTTTGTCGCATTTAGAAATATGATACTAGCAGCAGAAATTACCATAGTTATATTTGAAAAAGCCAAATTGATACCGATATTTCTGTAGGGTACAGTGGGGTATTTCACTCACGGAGGTAATCGGCTTGAAATAAGAAATGTGGCAATAGTTCGCTATTTCACTATAGAGTAAACGTTGTTTTGCCTTCAGTGTGTGCCAGAATCTCTCTGTCGCTGCAAGTGGCTCTAGTAAGCGTGTTTTCCGTTACATAGCAAGCTAACTGCGTTCTTTTGAAATAAGGACTTTAATAAAAATGGCAAGGTACTGTTAATCAGAACACAGGGGAAGGTTCTGATCTAAATGACAATAGATTTATTCATGCTTAACATCACAAGACAACAAAAATGACTAAAGAAACGTCACACAAACATTTTTATTTGACAAACGCTTTGACTAGAATTGGGTCTATGGTGGACAAAGTGATCAGCTGGGGTTCGGAACACTAATCGCTTTATCTGACTCCATACACGTGAATCCGGGTTATGGCACAAAAACTACACCATCATCAAGCACCTATACTCTACTACTCCCAAAACAGAAAAATATGGTTGAAAAGAATAGGGTGCTGAGAAACATATATCGGAGCCCTACGCTGTAGCAGCGAATACTTTACCCTTCCGCTGGTCAGGGCGTCACACCACGATTCATTTGGCGACTGAAGTCATGGACGGCTGCAGTAAGTGATTAATGGCGTGCGCTCAAAAAATGCAAGTACGCGTTCCCGCATTCGGTTAATTCGAAACACAAGTACTTCCCTATAAGCCTCTGAAGCCCCATTTGCAGTTCTGCCAAACCAATTTGACTCCATGCCATAACTACGCATGATGGAATATGTCAAAATTTTTAGACGGCTGACTCAAGACAAATAAGTGCACCCATACTTCACTCGTTGTGAGCATGATGCTATAAGCAGTACCTCTGACGGTACAAAACGTGACTGGCACAGACTCCTCAAGTGGCACACTAGCAAAGGACACAAGTCTCACCATGTAGTTAGAGACCTGCAGTTCTTTACTAGCAAAGTGCCAGTACAAGAGTGATCTCTTTCTGTCCGCTTTCCTCCTCATCTCATCTTAGACTTCCCCCATTTAGCACAAGCCAATCACAAGCTGGAGCATGGCATTTGAAGCTCGGAGAGCGCCCCTTGCTCTGCATACACCGATTTGACAAATCAGAGACTTTAAAGTTAATTGGGAGGAAAGGAAAAAAAAGATTCATTTTCAGGGCCTTTTTCCCACGCATTTGCACTGTGTCTTTTGCTAACAACATGACCAGGATGGAACCACACCCATCCATAAAAAGCTTATCTCCCCTGTTGCGTCCGTTTCGAAGTTTCCAAAGAACAGCCATAAACTTGCTAAAAGCCTCGTGCTTTCACAAATATGTTTTGTAAGAGAGTCTGGACGTCTGGGCGCCAGTGACCTGTCCCACGGAAATTCGCAGAACGTTCACAGTTGTCTCGTCGGCTTCCTGCCTAACAAGGGTCCATCCTCTGCTTTATTGCCAGTCTACAATGCGCTGGCCATTGCAGTGGCAACTTCTCGTCGCTAGTCAGTCTACCTGGACGCGGATGCCAATCGACCGGCGCCAACCAACATGTCTGAACAATGAGACTTTGGAACTCGGCTGTCCGGAAATGTTTCCACCCAGGATCCACAGAACAAACGCACTTCCCTCGGCCCACAGCGCCATGCGCTTTTACTACAGTCGTTTAAATCGGCACCCTATTCCTTTGAACGCAGGTGCAGCTTACCGTTGTTCCTTCCCTAGAGCGTGCAAGCAGGAGCATTAACTACTGCCCACCATTTCATCATGATGTATGAAGTCAAATCGGAATAAAGATCATCTTCCCTAAGAACATGAAGCGGCATAACATCGAATCAGAATTGAGAGTGCCCTGAAATCTCTCAACGTTATTGACAGAGCAGAAGAACACACACTGGAGGTAAGAGAATTCTGAAGAATTATTTCTGTAGTTAAAGAATACAACATAACAAATTAATGTTTACCATGATTATCAACGTGAAATTTTAAACTCTTAATGCTACCTATATAAGAACACAGATTATGGAGTGTGTGTATCAACAAATATCGCCGTCTCTTTCCACAAAGGTCTGAGTTAATGCATCTTTCGAAATTTCTGTTCGTGGGGTAATTTTGCCATGTACTTGTGGGACTGTTTTCACTGAGTCAAATTATTACTTTAGTCGATGTTTTAATGCAAAATTCCAGAGAAAATGTTTTCTTGGTCTTTTTTTTCAGATGGTTTATATGTATAAAAGGAAAAAGCCAAGCGCTTAATGATGCAAAAAAGGATGTGAAACAACCAGTAACATGTGTTAAGAGACAGTGAGAGGAGCTGCTGCATTGTTGAAAATTCCTTATTCGACACTTTAAGATTGAGTCACTACTTAAAAATGTGATTCAGCAGTGGAAGAAGAGAAACTAATCGCCAGCGGTTATCCAAATGTATTTAGTGCAGGAAAAGAGGATGATAAAAGTTATAAGTTCAAAGAGGTTTTTGCTGCACTCCTGAGAAAATTCGAAGAGCAGCATTTACTCATGCAATGACGAATAATGCCAAGCATCTCTGTGCGTGGAAAACATGATTGCAAGTAAAGACTGGTTTACTGGATTTATGCGGAGGCATAGAGATTTATCACTCCAAAATTCCAAGGCTTGTCAAAAGCAAGAGGTAAGGGGATAAATAAGCAGCTGGTGACTGAATTTTTCGAACTGCGTTGGATTTTTTCTGAGCAGACTGGAGTTTATGGTAAGTTTCGTTTCATCTTCAGTGTAGACAAGACGGGTTTGCCCCTTAATAATTATTCCCCACCTAAAATAGTGGGAACAAAAAGTATCAGAGGAGCAAATATTGAGGGGGAGAAATGTCTCTACTGTAGCTTGGTTCAGTGCTAATGGCGCTCTTATTCCTCCCTTTGCTGTGTTCAAAATTGTTCTATTTAGAGAGGTTTACAAACATCCTCAACAAGCGGTTTCAGAAGCCACCATGTCTCATTCTAGTTATGTGGACGAAGACACTGTAAGTAGGCTGTTTAGGTTTTTATATTGGTAACGCCAGTAGCGCTCTGTATGAATATCAGTGACTGTGCTGTGTTCAGTCTGTGACTGGTTGGCATTGTTAGAATAGCCGCTATTGTAGTGTTGGGCAGTTGGCTGTTAACAGCGCGTAGCGTTGCGCAGTTGGGGGTGAGCCGCCAGCAGTGATGGATGTGGGGAGAGAGATGGAGTTTTGAGAGCGGATGATCTGGACGTGTGTCCATCAGAGACAGTAAATTTGTAAGACTGGATGTCATGAACTGATATATATATTATGACTTTTGAACACTATTAAGGTAAATACATTGTTTGTTCTTTATCAAAATCTTTCATTTGCTAATTATGCCTATCAGTAGTTAGTGACTTCAGTAGTTAGAATCTTTTATTTAGCTGGCAGTAGTGGCGCTCGCTGTATTGCAGTAGTTCGAGTAACGAAGATTTTTGTGAGGTAAGTGATTCATGAAACGTATAGGTTATTGTTAGTCAGGGCCATTCTTTTGTAGGGATTTTTCAAAGTCAGATTGCGTTGCGCTAAAAATATTGTGTGTCAGTTTAGTGTTGATCAGAATAAGTAAAGAGCGAAATGTCTGAGTACGTTCAGTTCTGCTCAGCTGTTTGAAAATCAAATAACGTAAGGGGTTTACCAGCAAAGTAATTCAATAATTTTTTAAGGGGACGTTTCAATAGTTTTTCTGCCTCAAACACTTTCACCTGGAAAGTGTCTAATTTTTGATGGCCATAGCTCTCATTGTTCTCTCCAATGCCAGGAATATTGTCGTCGGAATGAGATAGAGACGATGTGCCTTCAAACTAAGATGAAGGATGCTCATCAGCCAGTGGACTGATCAGTTTTCAAAGCACTGCAAGTTGTCCACCATTACGCTGCAATATATTACATGCTTTCAACACCAGTAAGTTTTGTCCTTGAGAATTGTTTTCCACAGCTTGGAATAAAGCTGCTACCTTTGGAAATGCTGATAAAGGATTCAAATGCACTGGTGTGTTCCTCTTAAACCCGTTATCTATTCCCAGAGACAAACTTTTTCCCTCAGTTCATTTTCAGGTTGACATTCCCAGTATGCCATCATGACCACTTTCGGAGATTCTTCAGTTTTCCCCGTTGCAAGCTGAGTCGTCTTTGCCAAGATCCTCTTCCTTCACTCATCAGTAGAATTCTCCTTTCAAAGCAATCCTTTCCAGCTCAGCAAAAGAAGTCGAAAAAGGTAGGACCAGAACCATGGCATTTGACCTCATACCCAAACTACGAAACGACGAAGTCTTGAAACGTCTCCATGTGAGCCGTTCCACTGATCTTTGAAAGTAGCCTTCGGTTTCGCCACAATTGTTGACGACTCAGATGTTCGGTACGACTACGATTGGGGAGAAAGATGCACGCGAGTGTGCTTGACTACAGCGGCATTTCAACTCCTTAGCAGAATGTCTTTTTCAATTTCAAATTCATAACTATGTACTGTACGTATCTCTGTAATCCATTATCATGCATTCATATCTATCTTTCCTGTAGCCGCTGTTGTCCGCTAGTATGAATGTGTGGTTTGTCTGTATCTGGCATTTAGGGTTTTTTTTTTTTTTTTTTTTTTTTTTTTTTTTTTTTTTTTTTTTTTTGAATGTTAAGGGTCATTTAGCCAAACTTTGTGTAGAGCTTTGAATACGACTGCCCTGGATCAGAGAGGTATTAACGGCCGTTGGTCAGCATCCATTGTGAGGTTGGTACAGGTAGAAATCGCTTCCGCTCTCTGAGCCCTTCCCGGTTCATATGGAACAGGTTGGTTTTTATTCTTCCCTAGGACGCCGGTTAGTGAGGATGCTCTGAGTTGCTAAGTTGAAATGAGTGAGAGTTAGCTCTGTTTGAGTCTCCGGTAGTCACTCTGTTGTGTGGCATTGATAAAAATGCCGCACCAACTAATTCACCCAAGGAACGGTATTAATTTCGTTAGTATTCAGTTTATTCTACGAGATCTTTCGTGCAACTGCAACTTGGCATGAACGAGCGGTGCCACCACGTGATGAATAATTTTAGTTAGTTTCGTGGATCATGTATGAATGTGTCGTGTGCTTTGTGGAATGCTTATGTTAAATTTTTTTCATTTACTGCCCAATTTGTGCTTTGCTTCTTTCCAACTGACTTAGTAGCTCGTACTCTGCTGCACCACGTGCGTTTCTTAGTAAACCATGAGGCTCCAATTCGTCGTAAACACCTCTCGTGTTCGAATTGAATCCTCAGTTTTATTTCGGAGTAGATGCGATCACGTTTGATAAATTTATTAACAAAATTACTCAATTGTTCATAAGTGGGCTTTGTTCTCTGAAACTGACCGTTAAAGCCAGTTGCGCTCTGACTCAGTGAGCTTCAAGTGGAGCAGGGAAACTTTCTCCTAAATTCTTTTGTGGTGTGAGCGATCAGTGTGAACGTGGTGTGTGCGATTCTTTTTGTGCCGTCTCGTTGTGACTGTAGGCTTGTATCATGGGAAGCAAGGAAAGCATGTTGTTTGGTGGCCGGTATCCTCTTCCTATAACACAACCTGTACCAATATATTAACAGTGTTCTTTATTAATATAAACGGAGAGGTTCAATCCTCTATGCACACTACTCTGGTCGCTATGTGCTGCCGGAGACTGAGACTGGTTGCGCCTGCTAGTGAGTGGGCTGCGAATGAAGACTCGACTCAGTGACTCACTGTATCACTGACTGGATGACTCTGGTCCGAGGCGGCGATCTAAATACTGGCAGTCGAGAGGGCGTTGGCAGCACGTTTCTTGAGAGTTTGTCTTTGGCCTCTCTTCTTATAGGTGCCTACTTGCTCCATTGCCTACTATCGATCTTCTCACAGCATCTTTGTCGATTGCTTATGCCAGCAAATTCTCCCCCCCCCCCCCTGAAATGCCGCACCATTGTTGTGTAGTGAGGCTGCGTACGACCTTGGGGAGGGAAGCAGGACGCTGGACTTAGAGATGAGCCAGGAGCGGGAGCTGTACCCCATCTTCTGGCTTGCAAGGCAACAGGAACATCCTTCACAGAACTGCTGCCAGGGTACATGTCCAGACCTGAGGGACTGTCATGGGGCGATGACGGCGATGGCGATGGTGGTAGCGATAGAAATGGCGATGGCGGGGGTGAGGGCGCATCGTCCATCCGCTCCTCCTGGGGTTCCCTGGTGCCACCAGCGGGTGGGTGCGAAGGCCATGTGGTTCTGTGAGGCCGTGAATCTGAGGGAAGATAAGCAGCAGAATCACGGTTGGAAATGACATGCGCGAATTTCGTTCTGGTGGCAGCACTGCAAACCATCAGGACCTGCAATCAAATACACAGAAGAGCCAGTGCATTCCTGGATCACGCCTCTTTCCCAGCGCCCATGCTTGCTATAAGCTCTGAAAAGAACAAGATCGCGCGGCGCAAAGCTGTACTTGCGGACAATTGGCGGCGCTGGATGCTGCGATGGGTGAAGCAAGTGTAGCAGCGTCAGAAGGCGGCGGCCATGCAGAAGTTCCGTCGGTGATGGTCCGTCTCGTGGGTGGGAGCGATGGGAGGCGAGATAGAGTTTCAGCGCCTGTTCCCGTGTGTGGGTGGTGCACAGCTTGGCCATCTGTTGTTTGAAAGTGCGTACCAAGCGTTCCGCTACTACGTTGGACTGCGGATGAAACGGAGCACTTGTTAGATGACGAATGCCTTTTTGTTCACAAAACTGTTCAAAATCACATTAAGTGAACTGTGGTCCGTTGTCCGACACAAGTACTTCTGGCAACCCTTCGATGCAAAATATTGAGGACAACGCTGGACTGCTGCTGTATGATGTGGTAGAAGCACCAGGCAACGCAAATGGGAACTTGCTAAAAAGAGTTTATCACCATGAGCCAGTTAGAGTTCCAAAATGGGCCTGCAAAGTCTATGTGCACTTTTTGCCATGACAATTGAGTCCTATGCCAAGCTGAAAACGTCTGTAGTGGAGCAGATTGGTTTTCCGCGCATGTGCGGCACTGTGACGTCATCTGTTTAATGTGGGCGTCCATGCCCTGCCAAGTACAGTGCCGGCGCGCTGTTTAGTGCGAAAAATTCCCCATGTCCTTGATGCAGCAATCGCAACAAGTCCTTTTGCAACACTTTGGGAATAAGCACACACGACTGGCCACTGTCATTGTGAACTAGAATCACACCTTGTTGAACTGAAAGGTTATGCCGACGTGCAAAATATCGGCGTAAAACTGAGTTCTGGATACTGTTCAATGAACGAGGTCAATACCTGCAAGGGTAATGCAACAAAATCTTGATATCTGGGTCTGCTTCCGTGGCCTGCGCTATTCTTCTGTAGTGCGAGGGCAAATATTCCAGCAATTCAGAGTGCTGCGCACCGATCTGGCAACAAGATGCGGCAGATGCATCAAAATCAGAGACTGAGCCAATAAGAAGGCGAGATAGGACGTCTGCATTGTCATGATTTGCCGTAGGTCTGTACACAATTTCATACTGATATTGCGAAAACAAAGTCCAGCGTTGCAATTTTTGAGCAGTGCATGTAGGAACCGGCTTTGACGGATGAAACAAGAACTGCAAAGGCTTGTGATCTGTCACTAAATAGAACTTGCGACCATACAAATAGTGATGGAACCAAGTCACACCATACACAATAGCGAGAGCCTCTTTTTCGATTTGTGAATAATTGCACTGCGTTTGAGTGAGCAAGTTTGAGGCAAAAGCAACAGGTCTGTCTTGTGCACCAATTCTGTGCAAATCACAGCGCCGATTCCGTAGGAAGATGCTTCGATTTGCAAAACTATTAGCTTAGCAGGGTCAAAATGCACTGTTAATCTGTCACTGAGCAAAGCATTTTTGAGTTTTTGAAAGGCGTCTTGACAGTCTTTAGTCCACACAAAAGGTACATTTTTCTGATGATGAAATGGAGCCGCGATCTGAGCGGCATTCGGCATGTAGTACGTCATCTTGCCTATTACTACTGCAGTTGAGATACACTTCGAGGAGCAGGCAGGTCACGGATTGCCAGCAAATGAGATTGGAGGGTGTCCACACCCTGAGTGTTTATCACATGACCTCGGTGCACAGCCTGACTGTTTATCACATGACCTAAGTACTGTAGTTCAGTTTGTAAAACGTCACACTTTGCGAGACGGCACTTGAGTCCTGCCTCTGACAACCTCGAAAAAGAGTACACAAACTGTTAATGTGTTCCTGTGGTGTACGACTTGAGACAACAATATCGTCATGGGTAGTTTGAACAAAATGGCACTTTTTCAGTCAGCTGTTCCAAATAACGTTGAAAAGTGGCGGGTGCGGAAGCACAGCCAAAAGGCAAACGCAAATGCTTGAACAGTCCTAAGTGTTTATTGACAACAAACACCTTTGTGATTCTTCATCAACGGAATTAGCAAGTAGGCATCACGCAAATCTATCTTAGAAAAGTACGTCCTTCACCAAGCCTGTTCACGAGTTCCTCTGGGCGAGGTAACGGATAAGTCAACTGCTGTCTGTGGGTTGCCTGTAGACTTGATGTCATCACAAATGCGGATGCGACCAGAAAGCTTAGGCAAGAAAACGAGAGGACTTGCCCCCTGACTAGCTTGAATGGGAGCAATTACGCCATTATCTTGCAATTCTTTCAGTTCACTGGCTACTTTGTCTGTTAAAACAATTGGAATGGGGCGGGCCCTAAAAAACTTACGCTGTGCATTGTCTTTCACCGTAATATGCGCTACAAATGTAATAGCTTTTCCCATTCCTTCTGAAAATAGTTCAGGAATTCTTTAAGGAAGCTACCTACAATGTCTTTTGCGTCGAAAGCACATACGGAAAATGCATCTTCTTGGATGCTATGTCCAAATAAATGTTCTCACTGTCTCTCGATTTCAACACAGTAAAATTCACTGTCCTAGTGTGAGATTTGTAAGGGTGTAACACGCCCTGGAGGAAAGGGGGTAGATATGCAGTACTAATTAAAGCTAGCCTTTAGCACTCTCTAGACAAAGGAACGTGGCTGGCTGGATATTTAATGACCGTGTGCCTAAACCCACGCACCTGGCCCTTCCCGTGGCGGTTGATCTGCTGCTGCTATGATGTGTCCTGCAATAAATTTTGCCTAGCACGGAGAGGAGCCACTCACACAAACAATACCCAGTTGATCTGGTAGAATTCACTGTATTCTTTTAAACAATCGCACAGGGTGGGGCTGCACTGTTGACAAACAACATATTCCACAATGGATGTGATAAGTGTTTGTATTCGAAGTACGTGCCTGTTGTGACATATAAGGTTGCTGTCTAAATGATGGCGCCGGCCGGAGTGGCCGTGCGGTTCTATGCGCTACAGTCTGGAACCGAGCGACCGCTACGGTCGCAGGTTCGAATCCTGCCTCGGACATGGATGTGTGCGATGTCCTTAGGTTAGGTAGGTTTAATTAGTTCTAAGTTCTAGGCGACTGATGACCTCAGAAGTTAAGTCGCATAGTGCTCAGAGCCATTTGAATTTAAATGATGGCATCCAATGCAAAAACACGGTGCACAGAACACAAAATAATCACTGTTCAACGGATGTTTTATCAGTCGACGATAGGCACAGTTCTTCCAACAATACTAAACAATTTAATAGCTTATTGCACGAGCGTGCACGTGACCGAATCGTGACGTGGATGCTCCATAAAATTTCGGGTACGATATACGAACGAGAAAGTACCTGCGCTCCTGATATTCAGCCAGTCAAAACGATATGCGTTTCTTTCACTTAGAACTTGCAATTAGGATCATACTAGTCCACATTATTTTACCGTAACCATCGCGACGTGGTTGATTGTTGTTCTCCCGACACGACACACGAAACTGAGAAACATCACCTTCTGGATGCGTCGTGAACACTGAAATTAAACGCAAAATTTGTGTGGCAAACATTTTCAATTTCTTCACCATAACTTGTAAGATACTTGCTGCCGCCTCGGTATCAACACAATACTCCGCCCACGCTCCACGAAATCTACGCCACGACTCCCCACTGTTACTCTGCGCTCGGCAGAGAGGCGACTATCGATAGTCAACGATACAGTTCTATGCTTACAAGCGGCAGGCAAACTACACTGTCCAAGCACTGGAATATCCTGTCCGTTGTAAGCAGTGAGGTGCTTGCTAGATTTAGAAAGGCATGGTGAGCCTAACTGTTCGTACGAGGCACGATTAAGCAAAGTTACTGAGGCACCTACGCTTAACTGAAAGTTCACACGTCGGCCAGCAATACGCAATGCAATAGTTTGTTAGAATATTCTTGCACAGCACTAGCGCGAGAAAGAGGCACAAACTTAATCTTACATTCGTCAGAACTTGTTGTAGATTTAGAAAACACAACATTCACTGCATGTTTAAGAGCCTGTTTTTTCTGGGAGCGGACAAAATTGGTGTTTTTGTGCCCTTGAAAAAAATCTGCTTTGACATGGCCTTTTTTTCCACATGTGTAACACGCTGCATTGCGTTATGGACAGTCCTGTCTTTTATGGCGAGCAAAACATGTAGGGCAAGCCTTCACTAAGCTCACGGATTTGTTTACCTGCCTACGTGGCTGTCCGCGCGGCTGTGTACACGCTCCTTACTGAGGCTGCTTGAGTTCTCGCGAGCAACGGCCGACTGGGACACTGAATGTCATAGCATCTCTAATCATTAAATTACTGTAAAAGTTGCCTCAAGTACACTTAAATTTACGTTTCCGAGTCATGCCCGGTAATTCTGTGTTCCATTAACGGTACATATGTTGCGGTTTTTTCTGCAACCACAAAAACTGATATCTGGTCGCAGCTACTTGGACTTCCTAGTCATGTTACTTGGTTAGAGCAGCGATTATTCGATCATAGCAGAGTTCGTCGGGGACGCAGTTGGGAATAGGTTTTGTATGAACCTGAAGACTGGGGACTCCGCAATCGAAAGTAACTATTGTAGCACAGTACCTTGTATTCGATGAACTTGACAATGCGCTTGGTTCTGTGTCAGGTATTCGAGACATTCCTCTTCGTTGTCGTTAATTGCCGGAACTTTGGTATGCTGGTCGGCGGCACATGTTGGTCTGGTCGGCCGGCCGAAGTGGCCGTGCGGTTAAAGACGCTGCAGTCTGGAACCGCAAGACCGCTACGGTCGCAGGTTCGAATCCTGCCTTGGGCATGGATGTTTGTGATGTCCTTAGGTTAGTTAGGTTTAACTAGTTCTAAGTTCTAGGGGACTAATGACCTCAGCAGTTGAGTCCCATAGTGCTCAGAGCCATTTGAACCATTTTGGTATGGTCGGTTTGTCTGTCGCGCGGCCGACGCAACTTGTGCAGCCAGTAGTTATTGTACCGTCGTTAGCAGTGAAGCAACTTGGTTCTGAAATTGAAAAGCTTGTGTTGGATCGATCACGTTGGCCGTCTGCGGCTGAGGCGTGGGGACAGGGTTGGAGGGGGGTGAGGTAGCCATCAAAATCAAAATGGTTCAAATGGCTCTGAGCACTATGGGACTCAACTGCTGTGGTCATCAGTCCCCTAGAACTTAGAACTACTTAAACCTAACTAACCTAAGGACATCACACACATCCATGCCCGAGGCAGGATTCGAACCTGTGGCCGTAGCAGCAGCGCGGCTCCGGACTGGAGCGCCTAGAACCGCACGGCCACCGACGACCGGCAGGTAGCCATCGTTTACACAAATACCTTTTAGCAAAAAAGCAAGCAAAGCCTCTGAAAAAGAGAAATTTGATTAGTCTGAGGCTGCCCTCCTGGAATACATGCAAGAACACAATAACAAATTACCAATGAGAAATGAGCATGTCTGCAAGCTAAAACACAAGAGAAGCAAGCAAAATCTGCACTGAATTATACTCTGCGCCAGTTTTTGTGTCGTCTCATTGCCACTGTAGGCTTGTACCATGGGATGCAAGGAAAGGATGTTGTTTGGTGGCTGGTATCCTCTTTTTATCACACAAACTGCACACATATGTTAACAGGGTTATTTATCAACATAAACAGAGAGCTACTTATCTTAAAGCAAGTTTTTATGGCAAAAGCTCTTCCGCAATGTACACTCCTCTGGTCACTTTGTGCTGCCTGAGACTGAGACTCTGAGCCTGTGGGGACAGCCTCCGTCGCCACCCATGAGATTTGCATGTCGACTTTTCGTCAGTGAGCTGATGACCATGATGTCGAGCGCCCCCTCAACCCAAATAATCATCTGATTGCGCCTGCTAGTGAGTGGACCGCGACTGAAGAATCACTGAATGACTGACTGGGTGACTCCGGTCTGCGGCGATCTAAGTACTGGCGGTCGAGAGGGTTCCGCATTAGTTGCGAGTTTGTCTTTGGTCTCTGCTGATAGGCTCGCCTACTCCAGTGCCCATTATCGATCTTTCGCAGCCTCTCTGCCAATCGGAGTGCTGACGACAGTTTATGCCAGCACTTTCAATGAGGAAATAAATGTTAATTATTGCTAAATTCGTTGTTACTACATCTCACTGTGCCATCCGCTTCCTAGTCAGGATCATTAAAATCACTCAGTTTGCACCTCCCCTTAATAATGTTACAATGAAATTTAACATGATTATTGCACATCCAGTATGTGGATTGGTATTTTATTAGATCGTCAAACGACCTGTGAGGTGGTGCCCTTTATCAATTTAATTAATTAGTATTTAAATAAATTTGGCCCACAAATCAGAAATTTTGTGTTGGGTACTTGTTCGAGACAAGTGAATGTAGGCTCCTGTTCAATAGTCATTCTTGGGATTTAGGAAATCAGGAAAGAGATATTTCGCGAAGCTGATCCTACCAATACCTTGCAGCAATATAAGATGACAGGTACCATTCACTCTAAATGCAGACTGAAAATGCAGGATGACAGCAAGAGTAATGCAAGTAAGAAAAGTTGTCAGTTGAGTGAGTCGGGTGATGACTTACAGCTAACTGAAACTGAAGATAATAAGAAAACTCCCTGTGGATTTTGTGCTCTGAAATTTTGTTCGTTAACCTCAGTGAAGAAGGGAGACTGGATACAGTGCCAGCAATGTGTTGCATGGTTACAAGTGTTTGGGGTGCAATACGACAAAACATGCCTCTTCACTTTGTGGAGTAGCCCCACCATTTTTGTATATTGTAATTTCTGCCTTCTTCAGGTGTTCGTTTAATACTTTGTTCGTGAAAAGGAACTTCCACCTGGAATATATTCATAATTAAAATAACCATAATCGTATCACATTGACAGATTTGTAAAAAGTTTCATGTCATATTATATAGGGCCAATAGTTGAAATGAGCGGAATATCCCCACTGCACCCTAACTAATGTATTGAGGTGACAAAAGTCATGGGCTAGCGACATGAACATATACAGATGTCGGTAGTATCGCGTACAGAAGATATGGAAGTGCAGTACATCGGTTGGGTGTCATTTTTCCTCAGTTGATTCATGTGAAAAGGTTTCCGACGTGATTATGGTCGCACAATGGGAATTAAGAGTCACTGAACTCGGAGTGGTAGTTGGAGCTAGATGCATGGGACATTCCATTTTGGAAATCGTTAGGGAATACAATATTCTGAGATCCACAGTGTCAACAGTGTACCGAGAAGATCAAATTTCAGGCATTGCTTCTCACCACGGGCAACGCACTCGCCAATGGCCTTCACTTGACGACCGAGAACAGCAGCTTTTGTGTAGAGTTGTCAGTGCTAACAGACAAACAACAATGCGTGAAATAGACGCAGAACCACAGTGGGACGTACGACGAACGTATCCGCGGAGAAGTTTGGCGTCAATGGGCTATGGCAGCAAACGACCGACGCGAGTGCCTTTGCTAAGAGCACGACATTGCTTGTAGGTCAACATCGCTTGTAGCTCCTCTTCTGGACTCGTGACCATATCGTTTGAATCCTAGAGAACTGGAGAACCACGGCCTGGTCATATGAGTCACGATTTCAGTTGGTAAGGGCTGACAGTAGCGCTCGAGTGTGGCACAGACCCGATGAAGCCATGGATCCAACCTGTCAACAAGGCACTGTGCAAGATGGTAGTGGCTCCATAATGGTGTCGGCTGTGTTTACATGGAATGAACTAGGTCATCTGGTTCAACTGGAGAGATCATTGGGTGGAGATGACGGTTTGCAGCCATTCATGGCTTCATTTTCTCAAACAACGATGGAATTTCTATGGATGACAATGCACCATGTCACACGTCACCAGACCATAATTGTTCGGGACTGGTTTGAAGAACATTGTGGCCAATTTGAGCGAATAACTAGCCACTCAGATCCCTCGACGTGAATCGCATCAAACATATACGGAACATAACCGACATGTCATTTAATGCACAAAATCTTGCACCGGGAGCACTTCCCTAATTGTGGGCTGTTATAGAGGCAGAATCGCGTAATATTTCTGGAGAGGACTTTCACCGACTTGTTGAGTCCATGCCACAGCTAGTTGATATACTACGGCAGGCAAAAGGAGGTCCGACACGATATTAGTAAATATCCTATCACTTTTATCAGCTCAGTGTAGAGCTATGAAAAGAGGCTACACGTCGTTCAGTGAAGACGTTTTCACAATTCATTTGAGTGAAAATAGGATGTCTTAAATGGTTCTGGCTATATTTGATGTGAACAGTTTAGCTCTTCCATTCTGCCAGTAAGAACATAAATGCCCCTAGTGAAATGTTCTTGTGAGAGGGGGGAAAGGGATAGCCACGCCCCCTATTACCGCCTCCCCGTGTCTTGGCCCCTGACTGAGTGCTTCCAGCCTCCTTCGTAGATGGTTTACACTTATGATAATTCACAGTCTATCGTGCCTTCTCAAGACCAGATTTTTCTTTTCGTCCCACTTAAAATTGCTGTCGGCAGATACTGCCACATACTTCATGTTTAGAGCTGAATGCAGCGACTTACCCTTGGTGATATAATCAAACGACACAGGGCTTTTCATCTGTTTACTCACGTTACATTTATTTATAATGAGGGTGAGCTGCCAAGCTATACACCAGACACTGCTTATCTACAAGTCTTCCTGTATTTTATAACAATTTTATGGCAACACTATCTGCCTGTAACACAAAGAGTCTCAGAGGACTGCAAACCGTGCATACATTGTGAACCGTAACGGTGTTGTGAAACTTCCCGGAAGAGTAAACCTGTGTGCTGGGCCACAACTCAAACACGGACGCTTACCCTTTACAACAGCGAAAACGCCACTGTACAGGAAAAGACTCACTGTAATAACGGCCCTATCATACGCCCTTGAAATACGCCGGACGTTACTCGTTCCTGACGTTGTCTGCACAATAACCGGTGAAACCACGTCGTATGTATATACTAGCAGACGGTAATACAAGCGTATGGGGCGGAGTGCTGTCTTTCCTGGGCGCTGAATAATGCGGACAACACGCAGAGTGCGGCTGGTGTTACAGGGGCTGTCATTGGCGCGACGCAGCGGGGCTAATTTTAGACGAGTCTTGCAACCGTGGGCAGCGGCGCTTCCTCAATTCGCTGGCGCCGCGACCTCGCTCCTGTCCACCAGCTCCGTGCAGCGATGATGCCCGAATCGCGTCTGGAGGGCAAAAACTGGAGAAAGTCATCAGCATCCAGCTCTACTCCGTGTAAAATTATACAAAACATGTGTAACAAAATAGTGTCAATTTCTCAGTAGAAAGTGGATAAAGCAACAGACTCATACTACAGAAACAGAAGTTGCGAGTACCGGAATATTTTATTTAATATGGCCCTTTTCTATTTCAGCAATTATAAAGTTCTTGGTCCTCTTCTTAAGGTTCCCGTGAAGAAAGAATATGGCGTTTCTGCGTCGATTACTGGCACTTGAAGAAATTCATTAAAAATTGGAGCGAATTGATGACCTATTGGACTGTCTGAAACGAGTGGAGTATTTCCCAGTTACGGATAGGCAGACTGGCTCGTGGTCGAGGTGTGACCAAGGTGACCCAAACAGGGCTGAATATTGCTTTCCTAACACTTGATGGCCTCTATGAAAGGTACGCTGTTTCGTGTGTGCGACCGTCCGCTCTTGAATTACTGAAACCCCCCTTCGACATTTTAAATTACTACCTAGGTGGTCATGTTGGCTTCTCAAAAACATCCGAAGAGCATTTAAATCACTTAACAACAGTTCTGAGCCGGCCGGAGTGGCCGAGCGGTTCTAGGCGCTTCAGTCTGGAACCGCGCGACCGCTACGGTCGCAGGTTCGAATCCTGCCTCGGGCATGGATGTGTGTGATGTCCTTAGGTTGGTTAGGGTTAAGTAGTTCTAAGTTATAGGGGACTGATGACCTCAGCTGTTAAGTCCCGTAGTGCTCAGAGCCATTTGAACCATTTTTGAACTGTTCTGAAGTGTTTCTATGATATTATTCTTTTCCTGAATTCAAGAAATAAAAGATTAACGAAAAAAGAGTCCTTCTTTATCCCAAAAAAGAACCATAACAGATTTTCCAAGTTCTCGGCATATTCGCTATGTAAGGGGCTTCCTTAGAAGTGCTACTATAACAGACACTTCAGAAAGGAATTCAGTAGCAAGGCACGGCCACAGCAAAAATTGCCGCTGGGAGATGCCAAATTTTCTTGGACCGAGCAGGTAGACAGATCTTCCTGTACCCTTAACAGAGATTCTATCCCAAACGAATGAAGGTATGGAAAGAGGGGACGCTGTTCCCGCGAAACCGTATCGGATATATTTAAGGAACGGCTATTCGAGAAAGACTGTGCAATAACTCTACTGCTATCATCATTCAGGGCGGTAATAATTAAAGAGCAGCTGCTCATGGAGATCGAGTGCGAGCCGTAATTACCGTACGACAGCAGAATTTGGTAGATACGCTAATGCGTTAATGAGGAACAGATTCATGCTGGGAAAAAATTTGTTTTAGTTTTGGGCACCAGGTGCAAATCTGGTGCTCGTATAGCACCTCCTCGATGTGTCTGGTGCTCATATTAAACAAATTGTGTAACTGGCGGCTTATAATAAATCAACATTATGCCTTTCTCACTTGTTCCATCTTTTCTGCCCACGTGCGGTTCCTAATCCATCGCGTATGTAAAAATTTCTATACGTATTCACAGCGTGACCAAAATTATAACTAATTTTTTGCAGCATAAACCGATTCCGCATTAAAGCATTGGAATATCAACCAACTACATCCCACACTGGACCTCTGTGAGTGGTTGTACATTAATTACAACCATTTGGTACATGGCGGTACTTTGACAGTTTTATAACAGTAAAAAAAAAGTTTTCACACATGTGTTGAACCATACATTCAAGTAACTTTAGCGGCTTGTCTGTACAATCTAGGATATTGCTCTTGGGGTTATATTTTATAAAATCCTTGTAAATCCCTGGATTGCACAACAGGTCGTTGATCTGGGTGCTAGGCTGTACGCCTATCAGCTCAAATTGGAAGTAATGAGGTACAATAACAGCCAAAACCGAGAACGGTGTGACAAATGTAAATACGTCTTCAATCGTGCAATGTCTTGGAAATCTCTCTACGCACTAATTACTAAATGTTTCAGTTATTGAAAGATAGTCATGTCTGGTCCACAAACGACTGCCAAGACTTCGGAAAATGTTATGAACCTGATACTGATTTTCCCATAGGATTACCTTTTTTTCTTGATAGCAACAATCTTGTTTGCCATATCTGTTACCGAATGGTTCTCCCCTTGCATTAAGACACCTAATGAATTCAAATAATTGGTGATGTCGACGATAATAGATTTGACACATCCCTCTTTACCCTTAACTCAGTGTTATTCCCTAAGGGCCTCCTTCAGTTCAGCCAGCGCTCGCTGGCTTTCGTAGGTAAACAAGTGCATCCTATCGTTTTTGTGGCTGGTGTTGTAATGACGCTCCAATAAGTGTTTTTCCCATGTCTTAATAGTGCGAGAGCATACTGAACGGTTTGCATGGCCCTTAAAATACAAAAATGAAAGTGAATCCCCATTCGGCACTGAACGATGTGGCTTCTTGACTTTTTTCTTTTTTGGACAAGTGCGCAGACATCATAGTACTCGCAATACAGAACGTCAATTTAAATTAACGCAAGTAGTATTGTCAGCAAATTGCTTGGTGTCTGACAAAGCGACAACTTTGCTATAGCGGTGCCCGGCTGCAGCCTTCATTTTCCTGCTCCTCCTAACCACTCAGTGCAGCTGACTCCTGCGCTGTTTGACCCGCCTACCTTAGCGTCTCATTGCATAATAAAAAGAATAGAATACTCCTGAAAAACAGCGAAACTATAATCATGTTGCAAGGCATCGCCACGTGCACTTCTTTGTGTCATCCTTGGCGGAATCTTGATGTTCGAGTGCCTGGCATATGCAGTTACTGTGTGCAACGGAACTCACTTGAGCTGCTAATGACCTTCTTGTCAACAGGTCATTAAATTCCAGTTTTCTGTTTCCTTAAGGCCGTAGGAAAACTGAATTAATAGCGCTAATGCTTTGCTAATTGAAGAAAAGATTCAATTTTAGAGGTATTTCAAGCAAGTATCTAAAATAGAAGGTTTATGGTCTGAAGTAACACTGAGAAGGATGCAGTATCCTTCAAGCAGCCATTATTGTCATTTGTTTACTTTAGGATAGATTTGAAGCACTTTTCATTCCGTATATCCATATTGAGGTCCTAAAGGAAGTAGAACATGTCACATTTGCACACAAGGGTTATGCTAAAATACCGTCCAAAGATTCCTACTGATATAAGTCAAAAGTCTTAAACATATTTTAATTCAAAAAGAAATAAGAAACTTATTACAAAACATGTAAAGCTACAGTACGCTGAGATGCATGTGATAATTCTCTGGCTATTGCAGCCACACGTCATCAAAGAGAAAAGTCTGTTGTAACACTTATTTACATTGACCACATTACTGCACAGAGGATCTACAGAAGTCAGATTTTATGTATGAGGGCCAGTCAAATGAAAACCGAACACCCACCGCAATGGTACCATGGAATGATGACATTCAAAAGCAGTCACAACACGCTTTGAGATATTTATCACACTTGGAGACGAGGTTATTAATTCCTGTTTCGTAGAACGCGGTCGGCCGCTGAAAAATCCATAACCGCACCCACTCTTTCACTTCCTTGTCCTACTGAAACCGACGGTTATCATGACCTCAAGTGCTTCCCGAGGGCAAACGGCAACGCCTGCAGTGGAAACATCCACATCTCCCCCGCCAAAGGAATGCACAGCTGTTCGCACAGGCTCCGTTAAGTTCATAATGACCTTCTTCTTCGACTGCAGGGGCCCACTGCTCGACTAGTTCCACGAGCGCGGAACCACAATGCCCTATGAAGACACTTTGTAGAACTGCAAAGCCCTATAAAGTCAAAATACCAATGAATGCTGTCGGACGGAAATATATTGTTGCACGATAACGTCCTTCCCCGCACCGCCGATCGGACGAGGGCTGCGCTTCTGCCATTCGGTTGGGAAACACTGCAGCATCCTCCGTACAGCCTGAATCGTTCACCGCGTCATTCTCACACCTTTGGTGACCTGAAGAAAGACATATATGGGCGTCGGTTGATGTCGTACGAGGAAGTGAAACAGTAGGTGCAGTTGTGGAACTATCAGCGGCCGACTGCGTTCTACGAAAGTGGGATTCATCATCTCGTCTCCCAGTGGAATAAATGTCTTAACGCGCGCCGCTGTTACTTTTGAATGGAACCATTCCATGGTCCCGTTATGGTGGGTTTCGGTTTTCATTTGATCGCCCCTTATAATACATTATTTGGTATTATTAATAATATATACACATCAGTCATACCTACTAAGAAAATCGTCAACAGAGTAGAAGTTGGCTACCAAAAAATCGCTTAGGCTACTATTAAAATGAATTTTATTAGAAGTTCTACTTTTGTGGCTGCTGGCAAGGTATTGAAAATGTGTGTTCCTAAAGAATGGACACCATTCTGTGCAAAAGTAAGCGACTTTCAATTTTTGTGAAGATTATTATTATTTCTATCACTGAGTCCACGAACTAAGCTGTTTTTTGTTTATGACATATTTTACAAAAGAATTAATATATTAGGATGTGGTAATCAGTATCCACAGTTCGTTGATTTTTGTATTGACTCTCGAGATGTGCTCATACAAGTTCTTGAAGAAGCCTTTGCAGAACGTTGTTGTGTTCACACCACAAATAATTCGTATTATACCCCTTCGAACTCAGAAAACGTTCGCTCATCATGATGAGCTACCCCAAAAGAAAACTTTCGCTCATCTTGATGAGCTACCCCAAAAAATGATCACATATGATATTATCGAATAAAAATAAGAAAAGTATTTCATCATCATCATCACAAACTAAAGGCTATGCCTTGTCGATTTAGCCACGTCCCTCTCTCCATTGTCATCCTCTTCAATTCTTCATACGATTTTATCTCCATGTCTTCTTTGATGTTATTAAAATACGTTTCTCTTGGCCTGCCTCTTGGTTTTTTCCCTAAAATTTTTCCTTGAAGTACATTCTTTAGGAACTGGTTGTGTCTCATTATGTGCGCTATCATTCTTTGTTTTTCTTCGTTCTGTTCTCATTCACTTCTCTTAAAACTTGTTCATTACTTTTTTCTATCTACCCAGCTTGTTTTCGTCATTCTTCTCAACATTCACATTTCCATTGCTTCCAGTCTCTTTTTCTCTGCCTTTTCCAGAGTCCACGCTTCACATCCGTATGTTAAGACACTCCAGACAAAAGTTTCGCCAAATATTTTCCTACTTTCTAAGCTTATATCATTGTCTGTTAGCAAAATTCCTTTTATTTGGAAAGCTTGCTTTACCGAGGCTATTCCTCTCTTTATATCTGTGATTCATTTATTGTCGTCAGTGACTGTGCTTCTCAACCTGCTCTAGAACATCATCTTCTAGTTTAATATTAACTTAACCATTTTGTTTTGTCTTCCCTACTACCATAGTTTTTGTTTTCTTCTTATTTATTTTTAGATTAAATTCTCTTAGGATTTTGGCCAATTTTAGCAACATAAACTCCATTTCCTTTACTGAGTCAGCAAGTACTACTATATCATCTGCAAAACGGATACAGTGTATTCGTTCCCCGTTAATTTTAATTCCTTTTGTCATTCTTTTCAATTTTTAAATGGTTTTTTCAAAGAATAAGTTGAACAAATATGGTGATAATGGGCATCCTTGCCTTACTCCCCTCCTTATTTTTGCTTTCATCTTCACACCATTCACTTCTATCTCTGCTTCCTGCCTTTTATACAGATTCCATATTAATCTTCTGTTCCTCCAATCAAGATTTATTTCCTTCATTGCTCGGAATAACAATTTCCAATTAGCCAGCCATGTCAAATGATTTTTGCAAATCTATAAAGGAAGTAGGTTTTCCTATTAACTTCAATTCGTCTTTCTAATACCATCCTCAGAGCTAGTACTGCCTCTCTCTTCCGGTTCTGAAACCAAATTGGTCTTCTACTAGGTTTGCCTCAATTTTCTTTTCATTCGATTTTTTATTATGTTTAACATTATTTTGGAAGTGTGGGATAGTAAGGAGATAGTTCTATAGTTCTCACAGTCCAGAGCATTTCCTTTTTTGGGATTATAACTGTTTTGCTGTTAAGCAAATCTGTAGATGGTTCTTTTCATCTTCATAGTACTCTTTAATAAGTTTATATAAGTACTCTTTTGTTGATTCTCCAATTTCCTTCAGTATTTCTGCTGGGATGTTACCTGTGCCTGTCGTTTTGCCATTATTTAGATCATTCAAGGCACTGTTGAATTCCTCTTTAGATATAGGTGGCCCTATCATGTCGATATCCACGCTGCTCTCTTCTTCCAGAATTTCCCCCTCATTAGCAATATCTTCTCCTTCATATGGTTCCTCAATATACTCTTTCCAACTTTTGCATACATCCTCTAATTCGAAAAGTAGTTCACCGTTTTTTTCAGGATTTCGGGATTTTTTATTTTATATCGCCTACGTCCGACGACATATGCAAGGCAAATAAAGATTTGTTTATGTGCTTCAGAAGTTCTATTGTACGACTTCCCAGTTGAATTTATAAGCTGTAGTCCAAAGAATTTAACACTGTCACCCTCTTCAGGGACAAAAGTCACTTACAGATTGCAAAAACAGATCTTTCTGAAACTTGATTTGCTATTTATTGAAACGTTTGTATCAACTGCAAACAACATGAACATCTGCTAATGTTACTGATGAAAGGTTCCATTTCCAAGTGCTAAAAACAAGGATACCATATACCTTATACCGACAGACGTGTAAGGACTACGGACGTCTTGAGTTAAAACCTACCTTAAAAAATTTTATGCCATTAGGCAGTTTAACTCAGGACGTCTGTAGTCCCTATACAACTTTCGGTATAAGGACGATTGTTTTATCTGGTTTTCTTGTTTTTAGCACTTGAAAGTGAGACAATGTTGCCAAGAATCATGTAGTGTCAATAAGTAAATGAATACAACTGGGCTGTATACACTCAATATTGCTCGAATAAGGATTGTATAATGGCATCACATCAGTTATTATGATGAAAGGTCATTGACATATACAAGAAAAAGTGGAACTTTCTGAGATCCGTGCTGGATTTTGCCTATTAGACTAACAAGGGACTGTGAGACGTGAGCTTCTGTCAGCGTATGTTGTTGTGGTCTTCAGTCCTGAGACTGGTTTGATGCAGCTCTCCATACTACTCCATCCTGTGCAAGCTTCTTCATCTCCCAGTACCTACTGCAGCCTACATCCTTCTGAATCTGCTTAGTGTATTCATCTCTTGGTCTCCCTCTACGATTTTTACCCTCCACGCTGCCCTCCAATACTAAATTGGTGATCCCTCGATGTCTCATAACATGTCCTACCAACCGATCCCTTCTTCTAGTCAAGTTGTGCCACAACCTCCTCTTCTCCCCAATTCTATTCAATACCTCCTCATTAGTTATGCGATCTACCCATCTAATCTTCAGCATTCTTCTGTAGCACCACATTTCGAAAGCTTCTATTCTCTTCTTGTCCAAACTATTTATCGTCCATGTTTCATTTCCATACATGGCTGCACTTCATACAAATACTTTCAGAAACGACTTCCTGCCACTTAAACTCGATGTTAACAAATTTCTCTTCTTCAGAAACGCTTTCCTTGCAATGCCATTCTACATTTTATATCCTCTCTACTTCGACCATCATCAATTATTTTGCCCCCCAAATAGCAAAACTGTTGTGTCTAGGCAAGACAGCCTAGACACAATGCGAGGAAGCCGAAAGGCACGCGCTAATCTAAAGCCGGATGGCGTGAGGTCTGAAACAGGATACGTAATGAATGCTATAAAGAAAAGTACGTAGCTTCTGGAATACTTAACTTTAATCCATCCTTTTGGTACATCTGGAGATTGTGGCGATACAAGTGAGACTGTTTAGATACATGCAATGTTACTAATGGCGCCTTGCTAGGTCGTAGCCATTGACTTAGTTGAAGGCTATTCTAACTATCTGCTCTGCAAATGAGCGAGGCTTCGTCAGTGTGCATCGCTAGCTACGTCGTCCGTACTACTGGGGCGAGTGCTAGTCAGTCTCTCGAGACCTGCCTTGTGGTGGCGCTCGGTCTGCGATCCCTGACAGTGGCGACACGCGGGTCCGACATGTACTAATGGACCGCGGCCGATTTAAAGCTACCACCTAGCAAGTGTGGTGTCTGGCGGTGACACCACAAAAACTCCTTTACTACTTTAAGAGTCTCATTTCCTAATCTAATTCCCTCAGCATCACCCGACATAATTCGACTAAATTCCATTATCCTCGTTTTGCTTTTGTTGATGTTCATCTTATACCCTTCTTTCAAGACACTGTCCATTCCGTTCAGCTGCTCTTCCAAGTCCTTTGCGGTCTCTGACAGAATTACAATGTCATCGGCGAACCTCAAAGTTTTTATTTCTTCTCCATGGATTTTAATACCTACTCCGAACTTTTCTTTTATTTCCTTTATTGCTTGCTCAATATACAGATTGAATAACATTGGGCATAAGCTACAACCCTGTCTCACTGCCTTCCCAACCACTGCTTCCCTTTCATGCCCTTTGAGTCTTATAACTGCCATCTGCTTTCTGTACAAATTTCGCTCCCTGTATTTTACCCCTGCCACCTTCAGAATTTGAAAGAGAGTATTCCAGTCAACATTGTCAAAAGCTTTCTCTAAGTCTACAAATGCTAGAAACGTAGACTTGCCTTTACTTAATCTTTCTTCTAAGATAAGTTGTGGGGTCAGTATTGCCTCACGTGTTCCAACATTTCAACGGAATCCAAACTGATCTTCCCCGAGGTCGGCTTCTATCAGTTTTTCCATTCGTCTGTAAGGAATTCGCGTTAGTATTTTGCAGCTATGACTTATTAAACTGATAGTTCGGTAATTTTCACATCTGTCAACATCTGCTTTCTTTGGGATTGGAATTATTATATTCTTCTTGAAGTCTGAGGGAATTTCGCCTGTCTCATACATCTTGCTCACCAGACGGTAGAGTTTTGTCAGGACTGGCTCTCCCAAGGCTGTCAGTAGTTCCAATGGAAGCGTCAGCGTATACATCGTTCAAATTACGCAGTCAGCTGGCGTCGCCAGCAAACGTCGATATTTGGGCAGGCGACACCGTCTCTTTGTTTAGGCAAAATTGCAGCAAATAATCGCTGTGCAGGCGAATTTAAGACCTTGACTTGGAGAGCAGTGCCGTTTATAGGAAGCCTACTCACACGGACTTATATTTAGAGGCTGATAGTTGTCGCCATCTTGCTCGCATGATGGGGCACTTGATACCCTGTTTCACAGGGCCCACGTCATCTCAGACCCTGACCTTTCATCAGGATGGCTGTCTGTAGTGGAACACAGATCAAACGTGCGTTGCGCTATCGACCGACCGTGCACCGTGTGAGTGATTATAATACCGAATTGGTATCAGTCTGCGGCCTTTTTGCCTTACGCAGGAGACGTTTGCATTAGTATTGGTCGTATTTTGCGGAAATATGTGTTTTTCGACCACAATCTAAGACTAGGGTCCGATCCTGGTTTGGGTGAGTCAGTTGTCTATCATTTTCGTTGCGGTTGTGGCATGTCTTATATTGGTCAGTCAGGACTGTGGAGAATCAATGTACTGACTATAAGTGTCACATACTCTTTGAACATCCGAGCAAAACTGCTATTGTAGAACATTGTCTTGGCATAGGTCTTGCCATGAATATAACAACACGTATAGTCTGGCATGCAGTTCCAGCTATTTGGAAAGTGTTATGAAGGAAGAAGTTGAAATTAACAGCTAGTAACCTTATAACAGAAACGAATGTTTTTACTTAAATTTTGCATGAAAATGACAAGGTGTACACCTGCGATGTCAACGATGTCATCCGGCTGCATTCCAGCAAGTTATTTAATAGAGGACTCTTTGTTTTCCATCAGAGAGATAGGATTTGAAGCATTTCTTTGTAGACCATAATATTCTAATTTGTTTACCATCAACTACCTTTTACAGATCGCAAAATACACCAGTAGCCTGTAATCTATAGTTTATTGAACTAAGTGCATTCTCCCTGTATGTGTAAACACCATTTTCATTATTGAAACCTGTAGCAAATTCGAACTGTAACAATATATTATCTGCAGTCAGATGATTAAGAAGCCGACTGTACAACACCATTTCTAAAATTTTCGAGTTTGCTGGCAAAAGTGGAACTGGAGATAAATTTGACGGCCTTTCTTTATTTCCTGTCTTACGTAAACTCTTCAGCATATTTCATCCATTCTGGAAGAATTCCAGTTATAAATTACTGGTTTAATAAACCCAGTGAAATACTCATTAATTAACTTTGTTCATATTTTATCAAAATCACTAGTTTCTTTTATTTCAAAGGTTTTGTGCCGAGCGTTACTTCTGCTAGTATAGTGAAGGTCATACCATATTGCTGGAGTTACTTGTAAAAGCTGGTCTGAGATATTCCATGGGAGCGCCTACTGAAACTTACAACCCCATCTTTTCAGCAACAGTTGTGGAAGGCTTCTCAAAAAGGTTTGCTCCACTAAAAACATTTGTTACCAACGTACCATTTACTCTTAATGCTATCAACTCCTCTTCACCTTTGGTTTTAATACTCTCCTCCTTCCGTATTGTTAGCCGATATTACTATCTTTTTCCGTAATACGTTTATTTTGATGTCTGTCTTACGATGTTCTGTATTTTGCAATACGTATTGTAATTAACTACGGCATCAGCATTGAAACTTTATGAGTTGTTTCCAATAAAATACTGCTGGAGTGTATGGTCAATGATAAGAAGTTCTTTGCAGAAAGTCAGGTATACCGAATTTGGTGCCCACCTCACTAAAAAATGTAGTTCGTTAAAAATATGACGTCACTTACGGAAGTTGCTGTCTCATTCAACAAGGTCTCTTTATAACTTAGAGCGAAACTGAGATGGGTAAAAATATACGCCACTTCTCTGCCATCTGCGACATTTATGCCAGTGAACTTCCGTCCACAAAGGAGTCGTTTGCGAGATAACTGCCGACGTGCGGCTGTGAGCAGCCACTGATTTCAGTATGAAATATTGTCATAACTGGTAAAAATGCATTAGAAATGTAAACTTTCCCATCAATTGTCCATATAATTGAGCTCAAATTTCACCCACGTACTACCTTAAGAAGCATTTTACATGTTGCAATTTGATATAAACTTCTTTTTAGTCGTCAGTCTTCTGACTGGTTTGATACGGCCCACCACGAAGTCCACCCCTGCGGCAGTATTTTCACCTCCGAGTAGCACTTGCAGCCTACGTCGCCAACTATTTGCTGGATGTATTCCAATCTGTGTCTTCCTCTATAACTTTTACCCTCTCTATTTTCATTCTACTACCATGGAGGTTATTCCCACTTGTCATATCATCGTGTCCCTCCTTCTTGTCAATGTTTCCTATATATTCGTTTTCTCGCAGATTATATGCAGAACCTTCTAATACCTTCTCTTATCCGTTCATCTGGATTTCAACATTATTCAGTAGCACCACATCTCAAGCTCTTCGTTCCTCTTCTGTTCCGGTTTCCCACAGTCCACGTAACACTTCCATACAATGCTGTGCTCCAAGTGTACAGTCCCGCAAATCTCTTCCTCAAATTAAGGCCTATGTTTGATACCAGTAGATTTCGCTTGGTTAGGAACGTCGTCTTTGCCTGTGCTAGTTTGCTTTTAATGTCCTCCTTGCTGTGTCCGTCATAGGTTATTTTGCTTTCGAGATCGTAACTTCCTTAATTTTATCCACTTCGTAGTCGTTAATTTTGTATCTTCTCTCATTTCTGCTGCTCCTCATTACTTTTATCTCATTTACTCTCAGTGCAAATTCTCTACTCTTTAGACTGTTCAATCCATTCTCTTCAACTGAGCATAGCGGTGTCATCAGCGCATCTTATCATTGTTATCCTTTTATCTTAAATTTTAATCCTACTCCTAAACCTTTCTTTTATTTTCGTCATTGCTTCTTCGATGTACACATTGAACAGTAGGGACAAAAGACTGCATCCCTCTCTTACAATCTTTACACTAATATCTGTTCCATTTGTTCCATGTGTCACTGACTCGACGCTGCACTCGTGTCTGCAGCAAGTTACGAGCTCTTTCAAACACCCCCAGATCAGTCCGTACATCCTTACAAGACTGTGCAGTGTCTGCTGAAGTTTTTCAATCGTAGCGTTGAGGTCACGTGCTCTTGGAAGCTAAGTTACAGGTCCTGCTGCATATATACATCCCGCTCCGTATTGGCGGATTGGCTGTCGTCTTACATCAACAGCAAAATGTACCGGTGTTACATATATATATATATGTGTGTGTGTGTGTGTGTGTGTGTGTGTGTGTGTGTGTGCGTGTGCCGCATTCCTCAGCCGTGGGTCATTGGTGAAATTTGAGCTCAGACAGAGGGAAGTTAATAGAAAAGTTGGGCCCGCCCGGTTAGCCAAGCGGTCTAACGCACGGCTTTCCGGAACGGGAAGTAGCGCCTGGTCCCCGGCGGACTTTTGTCGAGGTCCGGTGAGCCGGCCAGTCTGTGTATGGTTTTTAGGTGATTAACCATCTGCCTCGGCGAATGCGGGCTGGTTCCTCGTGTCTCGCCTCAGCTACACTATGTCGGCGATTGCTGCGCAAACAAGTTCTCCACGTACATGTACACCATCATTACTCTACCACGCAAACATAGTGGATGCACTCGTCTGGTGTGAGACGTTCCCTGGAGGGTCCACCAGGGGCCGAACCGCATAATAACCCTGGGTTCGGCGGAGGGGTGAAGTGGACTGCGGTAGTCGTCGTGGCGTTGTGGACCACTGTGGCGGGGACGGAGCCTCTCGGTCGTTTCTAGGTCCCTAGTTAACATACAACATCCACAATAGAAAAGCTCACATTTCAAATGCAATTATACAAAAAGGACAAAATTTCGTACTGAAGTGGGTGGCCAATCCGAAGCACACACATTCGCAGTTATCTCGCAGACAGCTAGTTAGCGGACCCGTTTTTACCTGAAAGTTTCTGCTTCTGCCATCGAATACTGTCAACCGCGTCAGTTCTCGCTATTAACTATTACATAACCTGTATTCAGCCTTCAGAATTCGCAGGAATTCCTTGGTGTACTACGTGAATATTTGCTTCTATCAGTTTCAAAAATGTTCAAATGTGTGTGAAATCTTATGGGACTTAACTGCTAAGGTCATCAGTCCCTAAGCTTACACACTATTTAAGCTAAATTATCCTAAGGACAAACACACACACCCATGCCCGAGGGAGGACTCGAACCTCCGCCGGGACCAGCCGCACAGTCCATGACTGCAGCGCCTTAGACCTCTTGGTATCACTTTCAAGACCCTGATAAAATAACAACTGCATTTTATGCATGGATATAACATAGATGCATTAACAAGATAACTGAATTTATCTTTTCATGCAGAATTTCAATTGCACTGCCCACATTTCATTGATTCACCGCAAACGAATAATGAATTGAGCCTTTACCGTGCTGACTTGGGATGTACATTTTGTATTTTGCTCAGTGCTCCATTTGTAGCGGATCCCTGGCTGTTATA